>NC_142506.1:49297045-49600075 GCF_057876585.1 Rhinolophus sinicus
CAAGATTAGGAGGCCCCAACTGTTTAGAGAGTATAGATTTTATTTCTGGCAAAGGAACTAATATAGGGAGCCGGTGTTAAGATGTTAGCCAGAATGTGCATTGTCCAGGTCATGAAACTTAGCACTGTTTCTCCCCAACGGCCTCCAAAGAACATATGCACGTGTCCCCAGGTGAGATTTGGGATGATGGCTGCCTCTTGAGCATTTATGGCCTACCAAGAAAGACCTGCTAACAGGACAGATAAATGTGAATAAATCAGAACACGAATCAGGGAACAAACGACCTGTCCCTTTCCTTGCTGGACTCCTTCACTTCTTTCAACTTATAGAAAAATAAGGTCTGTGCCTGAGATGGCAGAGAGGGAAGATAAGAGAGATCATGCCAGATGTTAGCAGCTGGAGAACAATTAAGGCATTTATACTTCCATTGAGTTCAACTTATTTAATAATCTGCTTACATCAAGCAAAATAATAGATGACTCAGAGTACTAAATCTTACGATTTTCCTGAAATTAGTATTTTAATATTTCTAAACTACTATTTTAATGGTTTGAAAAACATTTATGCTGGTAACATTTTCTAGGTAATAGACAAAATTATTTTCTCTACACCATAATCACAATTATTTGGTGTTACTTTGATTCATTCTCTCCCAGCCTTATAGAAGGAAGATTATCAAAACAGTTTAACAGAAAGGCTAAAAGTTAAAAACAAAACAAAAAAGTGACCAGAGATGAGTATAATAGTTTATATGTTTAGATGATATTCCTCACTGTTTTTCTTGAAATGGAAGAAAAATAGTGTAACGAGGCATGATTATTTGCTGGAAATAACTCCCTAGGTACATTATTAGATGAAAAATCATAATTACTATAACATAGTATTATATTAGATCAACAAGGTTCATTGTTACATATATTCTTTATTATAAAAAAAAATCTTTACTGTGAACCACTGCGTATGTGATGCTATTTATTAATTAAATCACATTGATGCCTAAATGGTCACAAAAATTTGGAAATAGGACCCAATCCATCTGAGTTATTTGCTATCCGTTCCAACTTAATGCTGTAAATTAGTTTCCTTTCTTTGCCATTGGAAGCTGGAGATTTTGATTGATTTTTCTAATAAAATATAAATGTATTAGCAATAACATTGTAGTAAATTTAACATCTAATATATTTAATCAAAAAGGTCTATGGGCTCACAGTGGAGGGGACCAATTCACCTTAGGCATATCTCCTGAAGCAGAATTCTTTGTTCTTTACAAACTAATTGTGAAGACTGGAAGTTATGTGTGGGGGCGGGACGTATTATCATTTAGGATGAACAGAGAGTGAGCTAACAGAGAGCGAGTTTTTAGACTCTGATTTAATGTTTATATTCCTGAACCTCAACACGAACTTCCTCTGAACCTGGTATGCCTTAGTGTGCAGCTCCTTGGATGTGAACTCTTGAGAGAAGAAACCCAGTCTCCAGCTGCAGTGCAGGAAGGAGTACCATCTACCAGGTCTGAGAGGTTTCAGGGGCGACACAGGAGCCTACTACCTCCTCTGAGGAAGTTTGGACAACTCCTCTGTTTCTAAACTATTAAAGATAACCTATCATGGATATCTATTACTTAGCCGAATTTGTTTAAATATCATTTAGTCAGCAATCCTTGGCTGACCTTAGTCAATAGTAGAAAAGTATTTATATGAGTACTTACACGCAGAGGGCACAATTCTATGTATTTTAAGTAAATTGCCTTATAAAATCCTCAAAACTCCATGAATTAGATACAAGTATATTTCCATTTCCACAGAGGAAAGTGAAATAGAGAGCTGTTCACAGTCACCCAGCCAGGAAATGACATATCCAAGATTTGCCCCTGCTCTTGACAACTTTCCTAGGGTTTACCTCCCAGGGTGCCAATTGCCTTTCTCCTTTTTTCTAAGCTGGATTTTTATTTCAAATTTCTGTATATCTTCCGGAAAATTCATAAAACAAACATCAGAAATAATATATTTGTTACTCCAGTTGGGGGAAATAGTAATCAATGAAAATCAAAGCTGTCAGTTATCACCCTACATTTTCCAAGGGCTACTTTTTTAAGTTTAATACCGCGATATAAATGTTCACTTTGTTTTAACAGAAGCTGAAAAGGTTTGAAGAAATTAAGTTTTTGAACAAGTAGCAAGGTTATAAGTGCTGAAGCTTCCTTTAAAATAGTCTTCAAGAGAAGTAAAAAATAAATGATATTTTTCCTTCTGGCTGTAAAAGAACTCGAAAATGAGGCTTCATTCTAAAGCCCATCAAAGGTTATTTGTTGGATGTCTTATTTTATTGTTATTTCTTGTCTTAGTAAAAATGCATCCTCCTCCTTAGGTACTGACTTGATTTTATGGTTACCCAAAGGTGAGGCGATGCCCACCTCATTTATTTACAAAAATATCCATCGATTTTTTTACTGGTCAATAATGAAACAGGCTGACTCTGCAAGAAAACTATAAAGAACTGCCCTGTGTACCCTCCCCAGCTCACCCACCTTGGAGGAAAAATGTCACTGGTATGTCTGCAAAATCAGTTTAATGAAAGCAAAATAGGGATCTGTGAATTGAAAAACATGACTAATATTAGTGATAATTCACTCTCCCTGCATAAGACTAAAAACTATAAATGAATAAAATATTTTAAAATCCCTACCTCAAAATCATTTTCATTAAAGTGTTCTCAAATACTTGAAATTCTTCACTCCCATTTCTATATGGTGCTTTTATATTAGATATTTGAATGAACCATAAGAGTTCATATTCAAAAACCTTAATTTCATCAGCTCTGGTGGTTATTTCTAAATTCATTATTCTCCATTTTCAGGTGAACAGAATAACATTTCCCTTTCTGTTCTGCACTTTATTTGCGTTTTACTTACTTTGTTAATTTCCTTCTCTAATTACCTCTTTTCTGCTAGTGATTTACTTTTTCTTTCTCCAATTAACCTCCTGATAAACCATGAGTCTCTAATATTAATAGTCCTTACAGCCACTCCACTTAGCTCACTTTTCTGCACTCTGCTTTTTGCCAACAACTGATGGCCCTAACTTCTTCCTATTCCTCCCCCACCTCTTTAAAGAAATCCAGGCATCGTCAAGTGCTTCGTCAGCCCATTTAACCAGGGCATTGATTTTTTTACTGGTCAATAACGAAACAGGCTGACTCTGCAAGGAAACTATAAGGAACTGCCGTGCGAACCCTCCCCAGCTCATCCACATTTACTGATGAAAATACATTATTTCACACCATTTTCTTGGAGGAGAGGATAATAACACCGATGCTCCATTTTTAGGTGACAGTGGAATGTTATATAAGCTACATAATAAGTAGTGACATAAATAACATTTAATCATTGGTGTTCAGATTGGTGTGCAAATCCAGTTGCAATATAAACTTCCATTAGTGCAAGTTTTTTATTACCTTACACTTAATTTTAGAACACTGTATCAGAATTCTTTGAAAAATATCTATGATTTGCTACTTTATACCCTAAGAAATTTTGTAAGGCTAGATTATAAATATCTTCCATGGCAGCATCACTCCTGAAACTGGAAATACTGTATAATTATTCCTTTGTTAAAATGATGAGGGATAATACAGTCTCCCAATAAGCTGTCAATTATATCATGGAATGTGACAAACATTGCACAGGTACCACAGGTAGTGAGGCAGGTGGCCTGTACTGCATGGTCCTTACAGGCCATCAGTAATCTCGATTGCTAACACTCCCTATGTTTTTAATTATTATATGATATCTATTTGATGGGTTTAGTTGGGAATGAAAAGACTGACATTCTTTCCCTCTCCATTTTCAATGAATGTTAATGACTTTGAAACAAGTTTTTAAATTGTTGAATTTTCATTGTCAATCGTTCTACATTTTCCTTTGTGTTTATCTTAGTCACTAATGTAGTCTTTTTAAAAAGCACAGGAAAAAAATAATCAGTGTCTACTTTGGAATAAATTGAAACTGCCCTTTCTCGGCTTTCATCAAAGGAGGTTATCATGAATAACAGTCTTTCCTTGATATTTGCACCCTGTGCTGCCTTTGGGTGACACTTGCAGTACATTCCTTGGCAAAAACTAAGCAGCACAGTAAAATGGGCGTAGAGAAAAAGTAGCAGTCCAGAAGACTCCTTCATGGTGACGCATGAGCCGACCCCACTAAATCTGGTTTCTTTCCACACTGGATGAATTCTAAGACAATATACACATACTCTCCTGCTTTCAGGTTCCTCCTGTTTAGTCTCTTAGTCTATTCTTCCATCCTCGCATCGACACTTTAAACACGGGTGTATTTCAAGGCTACAGCATAACACCATCACTCGTCCTACTGCCCCTCTCTCTGGGATCCATAACCCCTCCTTTCACGTGTCTTCAACTATCATCCACATGCCAACAACTCCTATATCAATCAATACTTCCTGACAGCTCTTACTCCCAAGCTTTACAACCATTTATCTAACTGCCTACCAAAGCCTCTATGACCACAGCCCATCGCCATTCACAACTTCTCTCATCCAAAACTGAGCTCCCCTAGAGATGGTAACCTAATACCGCAAATGATTTGCGTCAACCCAGAAACATGAAGGTCATCCTTAAAACTTCAAACTCATTCTATCTCCTTCATTATGAAGAAATTTCCAAATAATCGCACATTTTCTAAATCCAACCTTTTATCTGTCATCTTTTCCCCATCATCACTGCCACTGCCCTTGTCCAAAGAACTAACGATTATGTAGCACACGTGTTAAGCATTTTAAATATACTTAATCCTGTAAATCTTTATTTGTATATGCTAGATACGATCATTAATCGCATTTTATATTTTATTAGTATTTATTGAGGACGAATCAAATAGGTACTTTGATCTACAGGAATGGCAATTTAGTAGTTAAAACTAGTCCAGTTATATTTAAGATGAACCCCAATATCAAATGTTCACACAGACATCCAACATAGGAAACTAACCAGATCCCATCACAGCTGAGTGACAAACTGCAGGATATCCTTGCCATGAAACATTACTCAGCAATAAAAAGAACAAGCCGCTTATAGAGAGTAAAATATGGATGAATCTCAAAATAATTGTGCTGAGCAAAAAGTAGTCAGACAAAAAATAGTGCACACTGTGTCATTCTACTAATAAAAAATTCTAGAAAATGCTAGTTAATCTGCAGTGACAGAAAGCAGTCCCATAGTAGTAAGGAAATAGAGATGGGTGTGGAAGAGGGGCAGTCAGGAAGGATTCTAAAGGGCAAGAGGAAACTTTGGGGTAATGAGTATGTTTTGGAGTAACTGGTATGTTAACTATCTTAATGGTGGCAATGATTTCACAGATAAATAAAGGTCAAAATGTATCAAATTGTATAATTCAAATACGTGCAGTTTGTTTTAGTCAATTATATTTTACTAAAGTGGTTAAGAAAACAAAGAGAGAAAATATTTTCATCAAAATAGAACTTAAAAAAATAACACCTGGAGGGCCTAATATAGTGGTTCAAGAGGATACTAGCAAAAAAAAAAAAAAAGTGGCGGGGCATAAAATGAGGAAAGGAATAAGCAGAACTGCCATTGTTCACAGCTAACATTATGGGATTTATGAAACCTATCATTGATAAATTAATTTCTCAAGGTCAATCTAAATTAACTTTATATCTCTATAGTAGGCATAAACAATCCACATTCAAATTTTAAATTAATTCATTTTTTAAATAATTAAATGTATCCCATCAAGTACCTATGAGTAAATTTAACAAAAGATGCACAAAACTTGAACAGTATGAAACAGTGCTTCGAGAAGTTAAAGACCTAAATAAATGCAGATTGATACCATGTTCCTGGTTTGGAAAATGTTGGGATGTCAACTGTCCCTATATTGATTTATAGATTCAATGCAATCTCATCAGAATCCCAGCAGGAGTTTTTTCCAGTAGAAATGTATAAGTTGATTTTTAAAAGGCTATGGGGATACAGAGAACATAGAGTATCCAAATCATTTTGCAAAAGTAGACATGTTTCGAGCAGTGTGACTCACACAACCTTATTTCCAGATTTATTAACAGGCTAGAGTAATGAAGACGGCTGGGTAAATATAAATCAATGGATCATAATTGACTGAGAAAGTAACCCATACATATATGGGCAACTGATTTTTAACAAAAGTACTAATGCCATTTGATGGAAAAATTAAAGCCTTTTCAATAAATTATACCAGAAAAGCTAGAAAAAAACAAACTATAATCTGTCCTTACATCATGCAGAAAATTAATTAAAAATGTATCATTAAACCTAAAATCCATACCTATAAACCTAGAGGGAAACATAGGGATGTTTTTCTTTTCTTTCTTTTTCTTTTTCTTTTTTTCTTTTTTTAAGTTAGGCTGAGATCTCTTAGTTGAGGCATCAAAAGAAAAGAAATGATAAACTGAAGTTTATCAAAAACTTCTGGTTTCTGGTGAAAAGGCATGCTACAGACTAGAGGAAATGTCCCACTACATGTATCTGACAAATGACTGGTGTCCAGAATATATAATGTCTACAACTTAATAAGACAGCAATTGCATTTAAGTGGGCAAGAGATATAACTAAGCACATAACAAGAGATCTATGAATCGATAATGAGACATATGGATGAATCTCAAAAAATATTTTGTTGAGAGAAAAAAGGAAGACTCAAAAGAGTGAATGCTCTGATTCCATTAACATGTAATTCTAGAAAAGCAAAGCTCATCTATGCTCCAGAAAGCAGATAGTGGCTTCATGGGGACAGGGACCTGGAGGGCAATGTATACTCAGCTACAAAGGAGACAGAGCAGCAGGAGGCTATTTTATTATTTTTTGGGGGGTGGGGGAATATTCTCTTTCTCAGTTTGAGTAGATGTGTGCTAAGGGACGGCGTATTGTAGTATATGGCATATAGCATATTTGTCAAACCTCACTAAAATGTGCTCTTAAACAGGATGCTTTTTATTTATGATATTATACCTTAACAAAGTTAATTTTAAAGAAAAATGTGTCTGTGATTTTTTTTTTTTTTTTTGGTATAAATTATAACAATAAAAATCATGCAGAATGAGGCCGGCCCGGTGGCTCAGGTGGTTACAGCTCCATGTGCCAAACTCCGAAGGCTGCCGGTTTGATTCCCACATGGGCCAGTGGGCTCTTAACCACAAGGTTGCCAGTTCAACTCCTCAAGTCCCGCAAGGGATGGTGAGCTCCGCCCCCTGCAATTAAGATTGAACACGGCACCTTGAGCTGAGCTGCCTCCCAGATGGCTCAGTTGGTTGGAGCGCGGCCTCTCAACCACAAGGTTGCTGGTTAAACTCCTGCAAGGGATGGTGGGCTGCACCGCCCGCAACAAGCAATGCAACTGGACCTGGAGCTGAGCTGCGCCCTCCACAACTAAGACTGAAAGGACAACAATTTGACTTGGAAAAAAAGTCCTGGAAGTACACACTGTTCCCCTTCCCCAATAATAATAATAAAAAAAAAATGCAGAAAACTACAGTAAAATACAATTAATTATAGGGAGAGGAAAGAAAAAATCTATTTTAAGTATTAAAAGGATGTCCTTTAGCTTTTTTCTTAAGGATTTAGATATTGCTCATATCATAACAAATGACCAATGAGCACATGAACTTTAGCCCAATAGGAGTTGTCTTTGTCTTCCAGATCTTTTGGGCTTGTGACTCGTGTATCCTCACACATCCAAAGTGTCACTGTGACAGCTGCAGTCAAGGTGCTCATGGCTGCCATCAGATGGAGTGATATCTGTGCCTTCCTCCCTCGCTCTAGGGAATGTTCCTGAGTTCTTGGAATGAAGTGCAGGTTGCCTCTGTAACAAGTAAGGAGGATAAAGGGAAGATAGCATAACAACCCCAAACTCTCCCTGGCAGCAGCTAACATCAGTCTGTATATGGATTAAAAACCTCTCATATTTGAAGCACTCAAAGAGCTCCCAACATAGTACTCCACGGATTGGAATTATTCTAATATGGCTTCATGGACATAAAGGGTCAGAGAACAGAAAAGTATAAAATGTTTTAAAATGAAAGACTTTATTGGTTTCTACAGTACCACTGATTTAATGCAATCTACCCTGGATTTTGACTGCTGTATCTAAGGGCTTTTCCTCCAGCTACTTTATTTTTAAAAAATATTTTAAGTGGTTTAATATTTGTATTTGAAAAGGAGTTGTCGACACTGTAGCCCTTAAGAAAACATTCTGTGATCATTGCAACAATTATGGAAAGGCTGGTAGGGGAGAGATTTTTGGAAAAAGGAAACTTTCACTGTGTCTGCCTTTCTCCCAAGGCTTCTTATACTGTCAGATTACCAGCACTTTTTCAGTGGTTAAAATTAAATCCCGAGCAACAATTTGCATCAAGGTCTTCCTTTATATTCTAAGAAGTAAACACCAGCCTGGTGGATAAGAGATGCATTCTTGCAGAAAGGTAGGCAAATGTACCAACATATGATGATTAGAAATCTGGAAATAAATCAAATGTTAGTAAATTAGTGTAGGATAAAAGTGACACCTATGACGGTGACCAAATTTTAGACATAAATAAGTATGGAACTGTATATCTATGTAGAAAAGATGGGCTTGGAGTTCTTTCATACACTTTACACTAAGCTATTTCCAAATGGACCAAAATTTGAATGCAAAATAATAGCATGAAAGCCCTGGAACACCACGTGGGAGACCCCACCACAGCCAGCTGCCCACAATGCACCACAGATAATGCCCTTCTAAACCAGGCAACATCCGGAAACATCCGGGGAAGTAAATTTGACTACAGTAATAAACGGCCAGCCCAAAACTTCAAAAATCCACACTTAAAAGTGGAAAAGTTTGATAAACAAATACAAAAGTGACAAAAAAATTGAAACTGTACCAGAGGTGCAAAAATACAGAAGTTCAGTGTCCTGTTCGTTTTTGGAGAAGCTGTCATGAGTTTTGCACTTTTTTATATGCTGCTGGTGGGAGCAACAATTCAACCTTAATAGAGGAAATTTTGTGAATATTTTTCAAAATAACAGAGATATATACTTCTCAACATGGAAATTTCACATGTGGTAACATAGCTTACAGATACATATACATGTATTTACAAAATTACCTTTGAATATTCATTGCAAAAATTGTGTTGGCAAAAGAGCGAAAAACTTAAATATACATCAACAGGTACTGATTTTCCTTAAATTATGATAATTTAAATTAAAATAATTAAATTCGGTTTACTTAAAATGTTAAGCAATTTAAAGACAAACAAGTTAGGCTAATCCATAATGATTTGTGGGATTGTTTTTTTTAAAAAGGTGCATCTAGTTCCAAGATGTATGAACTACAGAAAGCAAGATGTGGAACATTCATTTAATGTGTTTTGTTATGTATAAATGGTGAGGAAATAAGACTCTATACTGGTATTTACTTGCGTATAGAAAAAGAAACTCTAGATGAACAGATGAAATCAATAATAGTAGTTCCATGGATACTATACCAGGTCCGACAATTAAGTTAGTGAACTCCTCCTAGAAAAAGTGCCACATGCCTCATTGCTGAATATCACTATGTCACCTTCGAAGTACTCCCCTTGGGAAGCTTTGCACTGATGCTAGTGCCTAGTCCACCCTTCAAAGCAATTTTGGAACTCTTTTTCTGGAATGACCATCAGAGCTGTCATCACATTACCCTTGAAGTCCTGAATGTCATCAAAATGTTTTCCTTTCAATATTTCCTTTATCTTTGGGTAAAGAAAAGTCATTGGGGGCCAGATCAGGTGAGTAGGGAGGGTGTTCCAATACAGTTATTTGTTTACTGGCTAAAAACTCCCTCACAGACAGTGCCGTGTGAACTGGTGCATTGTCGTGATGCAAGAGCCATGAATTGCTGGCAAAAAGTTCAGGTCATTTTTGTCTAACTTTTTCATGCAGCCTTTTCAGCTCTTCGAAATAATAACTTGGTTAACTCTTTGTCCAGTTGGTACAAATTCATAATGAATAATCCCTCTGATATCAAAAAAGTTTATCAACACTGTTTTGACTCTTACTTTGGACTGATGAAACTTTTTGGGTTGTGGAGAATTGGCTGACTTCCATTGTGCATTTGGACACTGTTTCAGGGTTGTATTGGTACACCCATATTTCATCACTGGTGATAACATGGCCCAAAACATCGTCTTGCCTCTCCAAAAGGTCTTGGTAAACTTTGACTCTCCTTTGTTTTTGTTCATCGGTGAGCTCCTTCAGGACCATTTTTTGCACACACCTTTCTCGTGTCAAGATTTTCAGTGACGATTTTCCTGTTTGTCTATCAATGTTTACTTGGTCTGCTATGCTTCTCACAGTTGCCCAATGATTTTCACGCACAGTTCGACAAATTTTTTCAACGTTTTCATCAGTTCTGCTCATTACTGGCTGCCCTGACCTCTCTGCATCGGTGATGCATTCTCTCCCCTCACAAGAACCTTTAATCCATTTGTTCACTGCCATTTTCTTCATGGCATTATCCCCATAAACTTGGACTAACATGTCTCTGATTTTACTTCCACTCTTGCCAAGTTTAACAAGAAATTTAATGTTTGCTCGTTGCTCTAATTCAAGCTCAGACATTCTCACGATGACACACAAAAACATGCAACAATAATGAACGCCACTCAGCAAGACACCACCACACATCAACACGAACACAGCTGTGAGACACTGCTATACCAAGGTTATAAAACTTTACTGAGCTGTTTGTACAGTGCTGCCAATGTAAGCACATGGTGGCAAGTTCGCGAACTTAACTGTCAAACCTCGTATATAGAGGATGAGCAGGTGGGAAAGGGGCTGAAGCAGGTACGGAAAAATTAGTTTTCTCCTTTTATTATCAGATGTATAAATTTTTGAGCTGGGCTTACCTCAACCACTACCCAAGACTGAACTCCTCCTTCAAGGTGCCATGTCAGCCCGGGATCCCTGTGATGAGAACCTTGGCCTTGGATAGATTGCAGGACCATGTGGGACAAATGTTTTCTGCCTTCTCTTTGACAGCCAGGGCATGGGGTGCAGTTCTTGAATTCAGCCAAACCTATACCTCATCTTGAGAATGAATCTTGAGCTAGAGACACCATGGTGCAGGGGCTGATGGGAAACTATTCACAGCGACAGCAGCGTACCCAACAAGAGTCCAGCAGTGTGAAGCGGTTATGGAGTGGTGACAGTGCCGGCGGCAGTGCCCAACTACCCATCCCCAGACCCACCATCACTGTTCCTGTTGGGTTTTACACATTAAGGTGCTCCGGCCTCCCTACACGTCTCTGTGAGTATTCTTCCCATAAGTACCATTTCTGTTCAAGATAACCAATTAGCTTCTTTCACTTGCCTCATATAGTTATAGTGCTATACTGAATTTTTTTTTTTACTCTCTTTGCCATTGGGCTGCGAACTTCCTTCAGGAAGTTTGTCTTGTTCAATACCCATGGGGCGTAGCACTGTGCTTTTCAATAGGTAATCAATAGGATTAAGTCCGTGACTCAGAGGCCAATACTAACACTAGTGTTTTTATTCAATGACAGTTAAAAACCTTCAAAATAACAAAGGGCTTCCAATGTCTAAGCTCTGAGTTTATGCAAATTCAGATTTTTCTTTGAACAGCTTTGCTCATGTTCCCAATCTCTAATCAAAGAACAGATTGAATAATTTAGCATTAAAAAAAGAGGTTAATATTGAGAAGGCACTGAATTACTTTTCCTTAAAATAGAACATCAGGAAAACTGTTCCTAAAAATATATTCAACACAAAAATGAGTGCAAAATTTTTCAGAAATTGTTTCTTTTAAAATGATAAATTTTACATTTTAAATGATGCCCATTAAAATGACTGTTACTATAAACCCTGGTCATTTCATTTTTCTTACATGGAGAGGATAACCTGTATTACATAATTTTTCATTCAGTTTAACAATGAAAGAAAAGTGTTTTCAAAGAAGAATTCCTTTAAAAAATAATTTTTACTTTATACCTGACAACACAAAGAAAACCCTTACTGGAATTTCATATTCCCAGAAACCATGTTTCTCCATGTTAATACAAAGTCCAGAATGTTATAAAAATAGATCATTTCCCCCAACATTCAATTATTTAAATAATATATTTTGCATAGCACTAATCATCTTCAACCAGTATACTACTGGGAAATGAAAAGCAAACATGAAATCAACTTAATTAATGTATTAGAACATTGCAATATTACATTTTCCTCCTCAACAGGGTTCACTCTCCCTGTATTTCCCCTTGTTGTCATTAGGTATTTTCACGAGAACAATATTGATTTGACAACTTGAATAACATTCCCATAAGAGCAATCTATATCGCTACTCCTCACATGCAATGCCTTTATCCATAAAAATATATCATACGCCTCATTAGACAGCTTTCTAAAATTATATATTATCAAATATAATTCTTAACCATTGAATTTCTCAATGTGCCATGTAAAACACAGGAGGTGGGAGCCAGAGTCACTTCTTTAGGGTTAGATTGGCTTTGCTTCAGGGCCACTGCTCTGTCACTCTCAGGACTTTGAATATCAATTCATGACAGTCTCTAAAACTGAAGAGGCAATACTTTCTTGCCTGTTACTTACACAGCAAACAATATTGAAGTTTTATTTTATCATTTTCCATAATATTCTTCAAATAAAGTAGACACTCAATTTTATATATAAGTAGGTACTAAGAAATTTCAATACCCAGCAACACTCTCCAGAAAAAAATGAAATAAATTTAAATAGTTCAGTTAGGACTACACTTCCAAAATCAATCATTTCTGTAGACAAATTTCCCTAGTGAGATACAAAGAATTATTTTTACCTTTAGCCTATTATAACACTGCCTGAAAATACCCTTTTCTTGGCTAAGTTTGGTGTCTTCCGTTGTTTTTGTAGAAGTTCCTTCTGCATCATATCCATTCTGGAACTTCTTAAAACTATCAGGATCAAAGGTTTACAATTTACTTCTATAAAGTTTTCTTTTCTTGCACCTTAATATTTTGTACAGCAACTTAATTCTGCTTGTTGGACCTATAAAACTCAGAAGCATAAACTATTTTATTTTTTGCCAAACTTTATTCTTAAGTGAAAACTATAAATGTATAAACACTATGAATGGATTATTGTATTTTCCAAGACCTGTCTGACATGTTAAAACCTTGATGAAACCTTTTTCACTTTCTTAATTTACTCTGGCTGAACTCCATTACTCCTCTAATGACATTGATTATACTCTGTTCTTTACTGCAATTTCTGGTGTTTCCTCTCCAGTTAGAACAATGGCTTCATGAAAGCAGAAAGTTTTATGTTGTTATCTTTAGCGACAGCTCTCCTGACTTCCTTTTTTTCAGTTCAAGAATTCCACATCTTCAAAGTAATCTATTTTCAAGCCTAACTCCACAAATAAGTATTTTCAATCTCTATCCGTTTTGCTCTATCAAACTATGTAAAATCAGGTCAAATGTTGCTGCTTTAACTACCATCCATCCTTCTGTGGAAGATTCTTTCTCATCCTCACCAAGCTACAAATGTCAAAGTATGACCTGACCTCAAAACTTTTACTACTTGTAACATGTTAAACTCAACCTACCCAAAGCTTCACTAGACGCTTCCCACCAATGGCTTGTGTGACTTACTCTGTGTTTCGCTCCGAATGACCTTTTTGATTCCTTTTTCCACCTAAATTTAAAAGCCTAAGCTCACTAGTGTTATAGTCATTCACATACATTCCAAAAATACTTACTGAGATCACATATCATATCAAACACTTTTCTAGGACCTGGAACATTGATAAAGATCAAAGCAAGCAAACAAACAAACAAAAACCCCACTTTCATAAACTTTGTATTCTTCTCAAAGGAGTTCGGCAATAAACAGTATGTCTGATGATGACAGGGGCTGGATCTCACATGCTGGGGCAGTGACCAGAAAGTGTCAGAAGGACGTGTACATGTTAAAGCAGAAAAGTCAGGGAAAGACTTCACAGAGGTAAAGAAAGGAGCCCTGTGGATGTCTGAGGGAAGAGGAAAGAGGGATGCAGCACTTCTGAGGCAGGAATATACACGAGTGTGTTCTGATAAGAGCAAAGAGAGCCAATGGTCAGAGTGAGACACGCAGAAACGGACAAGCTCTGAAAGGTGGTGGGAATCCAGAGCATGGACGTTATTGTGAGGGGCTGTGAAAATTTAGCTTCCATCCTCAGTGGGGTGGGAAAAGCGATATGTGTAAGCATATTTTAAATGGACAGCTCCGGTCTTTGAGTTGGGAAGATATTGTAGAGTGAAGGATGAGGCAGAGATGTCATTAGGGGAGAGATGATGGTGCTTCAACGAGTGGACATGCTTCGTAGCTTAGTGATGATCTATTTTAACCACAGAAGTTTTTACTATAAAAATAATAAAAATCGTTGAACGTGACCCTTCATTCATCAGACCAGTTTTTATAGAACATTTACAATAAGCAACTTTCTGTAAGAGTTGGGTTTTGGTTTTGCTCGTTTGCTTGTTTTTGAGTTGGAAAGAGAAGACAGCTACTTCAAGAGTTCACATTTGCCCATGGCCTCCAGCCCAAGATCACCACCAACATAAATCATTGTATTTCTTCAGACAATTTTCCACTATACTAAATGGATCTGTTCTGTTGTGCTTCTCATTTGCAGCAGTAGAATTTATTCACTTTCGTAATAGCTGCTTTTAATCTGCTTTGGGTTTCAAAACCAGATAACTAAGATAGTCATAATTCTGTACAGACTGAGAGTAAAATGATACTGAATGAGGACTCAAACACATGATTATTGGTGTGTGCATGGGTTTTGTAACATCTGTTACAGAGCTTTTTTATTCATTATTTTCTTGTTTGCTGCCTTTAAAGTAAATGAAGTTACTGGATTAAATGCATGAGCTCCAAAAAGAATTATAATATATAGCAAGAACAATTTTGCTTCCTTATTTTATTTTCTGTATAATTAAATATATCTAATTCCTATAAACACTTGAATTTGCATTTTTATGGTATTTTCTATTCTCATTGAACACCAGATGATGTTAAGAATTTCTTTGCAGTATCATAGTCTAGCATGACAGCGTGAGAAGCTGTGTGGACCTGTTGACCTGTTATTCAGTGATATCAAGGAAATTATATATATATATATATATATATATATATATATATATATATATACATACATACATACATACATACATATCAACAGTCTCTGGAAATGGTCCCATGAATATACAGCAAATGAAGAAACATTTACTAACGGAATTCTACTAACATTTGGTAAGAACAGTGAGAGTCTGTGGTATTTGAACTGAGACCTGCTTTTTCCCTTCCTCCTCCCAGTTCCCCAGGTGAGAACCCAGTCCAGACTGGTGTAGCGAACAACACATGGCTACCTCTCCATCCAGTGCCCAGATGGCGGGCTAACTTACTGGGACAGGCAGGATGTCAGCATTTCACATCCCTCCTCCAGGTGCCTGTTGCTGAGGCTGAGTTCTGGGGGACACTGCTGATTGGTGGGGACTCTCATATCTCACCCAGCCCTCACCTGTGGGACAGAGTCTACCAGGGCATTGGGCTGAGAATCATCCTGTAGCAATGGCATGGTGCCAGGAGAGGCAAGCACAGAGACCTGGGACTACTGCTTCCCTCTACTGAGCACCTCACTCCGAAAGCAATGACGGCATTCAGTGAGACATGCACTATTATCCCCAAACCCAGCTGTGAATCCAAGAGGCAGAGGTTTTTCCTGGGGACAGATGCAGTGCATAGAACAGACCGCTACTGATCTTGACCTCAACAGGCGGACTTCATCTGCAACAGAGTGTGGAGAAGTTCAAGCCCAGGACTGCTCCAAAGCCAGTGGAGCAGGCAGGGAAGACCACGAGGGAAGTTCTTTGGAGTTATGGCACATCACAGGTGGACCGCTGCTGGTTAGTTTGCCTGTGAGATCCTGGGAGGGAGGCAACAGGGAGGAGCTTGACTAGGGTCCCCATGGCTCAAATGGTAACCTCAAGAAACATTCTTCCAAAGGAATCTGGAAGTGATTGGTAAAGTCTTCTGAGGAATGTGGGCCCCAGGACATTGCTAAGAAGTATGAAACATCAGCAGTTAGTGGAACTTGAGTGTGGTTAAGAAGAGAGACAATCAAAGAAAACCACTGTCATGCCAAGGCGACTGTGGGCAAAAACACTCTGTGTCTCCTAAGGAATAACATTCAAGACTTAACTCTGTGGACAGAGAATAGGTTCAGGTTACTAAACAAATTAACTACAAGCTGTAATACATTTGGTGGGAAGAGGGGTGCAGACAGTACCCAGAGCTGTTACAGATATATTACTGAAAATGCAGTTTACAAAAAAAAAGAGACATGAAAAAACAATAACAAAAGCAGAAGAGAATGCTATGTCAGACAAAAATCAGGCAGCGGAAATTCGTATAATGTGGCTCCTGTCTAGAAGTTACTAACTAAAAATGTGATATAACCCACATAGTGATTACTCACAGTCTTCACAGCTTGCTTATAGTTTCTGCAGAAATGATATAACTTTTGAAAAGGACTCAAATAAATAATTTTCCCGAATGTAGATAATTTCCAGCCCTCTTCTTTCCTTTACATTGATACCTATTTTCAACCAGTATTTTCCTCTGCCTGATGGATTTCTTTTAATATGAGATTTATAGATGATGTAATACAGAATTGTTCACCTGAAATCTATGTAACTTTACTAACAATTGTCACCCCAATAAATTTTAATTTTTAAAAAAATGTGAGTCTTCGGTGATAATTTATTTCAGATTGTCTTATATGTCTTAATATGTCATTATTTCACCTTCATTTTCAAGCATCTACTTGTCTATATAGAATTCTAGGTTGATAGTTTAATTTTTTGTAAATGTCTTCCAGTCCTTAAAAGGTGTTGCTCCACTATTTCTGGCTTGCATTGTTTTCAATGAGGAGCCTGCTGTCTTTCCTTCATTCCTACATAAGCAAGCTATTCCCCCCCTTCTTAATGTCCTTTAACATTTTATCTTTGGTTTCCAGAAGTTTGAATATGATATAATTTGGGGTGTCTTTATTGGTGTTTACCCTCTTTGGCATTCTCGGAGGTTCCTGGATTCGAAGTTGGTGTCTATACTTAATTTTAGAAAGTTCTCTGCCATTGTTGCTTCAAATAATTTTTCTGCTCTGTTCATTATTTCTTCTTCTGGTATCCCAATTAGAGATAAGTTGTGTCTTTTAATATTATCCCATGGCCCTTAGGTGTGCTATTGTTTTGTTTTGTTTTTCCTTGCTGTTATTGTATTCATTCTTTTTTTTTTTTTTTTTTTTTTTTTAACCTTTCAGCTTGGAAGTCTCTATTGATATATGTTCCAGTTCACTGATTCTTTCTTTGGCCATATTAAGTCTATTGATGAGCCAGTCAAAGGTAATTCATTTATGTTATTGTTTTTATTGTTTATTTCTAAAATATACTTTTAACTTTTTTCTTAGAAATTCCATCTGTCTACTTACGTTACCTTTGTATGTTGACTTCCTTTTGAATTAAATCTCTTGACATTTTAGTCATGGTTATTTTAAATTTCCTGTGTGATAAGTCCAAAATCTGTGTCATATCTGATTCTGATGTTTGCTTTATCTCCTCATAGTATGCAAATTTTTATTTATTTATTATTTTTTTGTCTTTTGTCTTTTGTCAATCCACGTTAATTTTGATTTTGGAAAGCCAGACATGTTGTATCAGGTGAACAGTCCTTCGGCATGAGTGGAATGTTAATTTGACTAGGAGTTGGACTGTGTTTAATGTTTGCTGTACCTGTGAATATACCTCTGAGAGGCTTCAAATTTCTCTGGAGCTATTGTTTTTTGTCTCTTTGGGATTATCTAAGTACTTTTCTCTAAAAGAGTCTACATCTTGCTGTTCTTTCAACTGTAATTCATCACGGTTATACTGGAGCCCTATTGGTGTGGAGGAAGGAGGAGCATTCCATAATCTTCTGAGTAAGTTTCAGTCATTTCCTGGACCTGTGTCTCTGCACATAGACTTCACTTTCCCTCTATCAGTCACACAGCTTTCTCTCCTCGCCCCGCATAGCATTTCCTGGTTGTAACATTTCCAGTATATTTCCTTGAAAGCCTATCCCTTGTTCAAATATGCACAAGTAAGAATTCTCTTCTTCCAGCTGAGATCAAGTTTCAGAATTTTTGAGGCCCAGTATATCTGAGATATCAGTGGTAATTGAAGTGAAATGTTAATCTCATCAAATAAAAAAGAAACGCTAATTATGAAGACTGACAAGGTATTTACCTGCATCTGTCAGAGCAAACAGGTCTCAATGGAATCTCATTCCTCAACCAGTACTAATATTAAGTGCTGTTGTTTCTTAGGTTTTGTTGGGGAAAGGTTAAGTGTATTCCAGGGGAATGAAGCATTTGTAAATCCCCTGAATACTTACCAACAGAGGAAAGAGAGAATACTAGTGTTGTTTTCCTCATCTAACTCCTTAAATATTGAAAACCAGTGAGTCTTCTTTTTGTGAAAAGCTGTGTTGAATATGCTCAGTTCTCCTGCAGTAAAAATAACAGCATTTTTAGATATTTTCCCTACAATGCTCAAGGTATTTAATTTTTAACCACACCAAGGTTTAAATCAAAGATATTTGGCTTTGCTACTTACCAACTCTCCTGCATATAGTTCCTTCAAATTTTTTAAAACACACCTATTGAATAAAGGCATAAAATGTAGCTCTTTTATGAAGGCTATATTAAACCTTTGGGAAGAGGATGAAATAGATATTGTCTGTGAAGTGTATATTGTAGAAGAAACGATAGCAGCTTATTTCAATAAATCAATAGGAAGAATGGCAGGGCAACGTGAAGGGGGATGGGTGGGTTATTGTTTTTTCTCTTGGTGTTTCTTTTTCACTACAAAGGTTGGGGGAGAAATGAACTACAGTGTCAGCCTATCATTCTAATTCAGAACAAGACTGATTCTTACCTTTAAATGCTATACATCTTAGTCACCATTTACAACAGGATTTTTTAAATATATTAAACATAGCAGGTCGATATGCTTAATATGTAACATTTTGTTTTCAGATAAATTAGATGCATATATTCATGATTCATATTTTAAAGTTTTAAGAACACCTCATTAAAATTAAACTGTTTCGTTTGGAATAGTAGAATTAAGAGCTGTATTTTAATTGAACACTATATTAATTAAATATTCACGATGTTTTTAAATCAAAAGCTGTAAAACTACTTCTAAGACCAAGTTTTCATAACTCTGCACTAAACAGACTTGTTATGTTGACTATTGGCACTGTTAAAAATAAAAAAGATCAGGAACAACATATATTTAAATATGCCTGTCCTAGAGTGTTTCATGGTTGTAACCTCATATAAAATAGTTAAATTCTCTCAGAATTTTTTTTATGATTTTAAATATATTTTCTAGTTATAATGGAATGGAAAGAAAGACTTTTAAAAGTTGTAGTGATTTATTTAACAAATATGCTTATGCTAGTTAGCTACTGCTACATAACAAATTGCTTCAAACCCTGGCAGCTTAAAATAATACCTGCTTATTTTCTCTTCTGTGGATATGGCTGTGGGGGTGGCTCATCTGGATGGTTCGGCTCAGGACCTCTCATGAGGTTCTGATCAAGCTGCTGGCCAGGAGCTGTCACCTACAGGTGTGACTGTCACTGGAGGGCTGTGCCTGAGGTGCGAGCTATTGGCAAGAGGATGAGATTTCTCTCCACAAATATCTCTGCAGAAGCTGCTTGCCTAGTATGCTCAAGACATGGCAGCTCGTTTCCCTCAAAGAAAATGATCCAAGAAAGGAAGGCAGAAGCTGCCATAACTTCTCCAATGTCCCACCTATGCCACAGTGCAGCCCAATTCCACATGGGACTTTTCTTTCAATACAATTTTTATATGTTATTTCTTGGGAAATAAACTATCCATTAATTCATTTTCATTGAATATCCACTATTTCAGTTGATATGGATACGGAAATTACATGGTATTTATGCTCAATGAGTTTATAATATGGGAAGAAAAAAATTGCTCTCATGTGTGAGTCAGATCTAGACCTAGGACTTCCCATCACTTCCTTGTTTCTGACCCTTTATTAAGACTAAACACCATCAACGACCCATGGAGGCAACTCAATTGGCGAATAATTTAAAAAATGCAATTTGTTCAAACAAATCTACTTAAACTGCTGCATTTTAACATAAATAGCTATGCACATTTATTGCCTGGCCTCTTATAGTATCAATTCTAAATGTCTTCTCAAAAATTGACTTAATAAGTTTAGAGCAACTATCTTCTCTCCTACACACAGAACTACTTTTTAAGGTTTTTATTAAAATTATAACTAACATACAATATTATATTAGCTTCAGGTGTACATCATAGTTATCCAACATTTATATACCTAAAGAAGTGATCACCATGAGTCCAGCCACCATCTGACACTGTACCACGTTATCACAATATTATTGACTATATTCCCCATGCTGTACATTACATCCCCATGACTTATTCGTTTTATGACTGGATATTTGGACCTCTATTACCCTTCACCTTTATCTCCACTTTTAAATTTGTTTCAATTACAATTGACATTCAATATTATTTTACATTAATTTCAGGTGTACAGCATAGTGGTGAGACATTTACATGATTTAAGTGATCCCCCTGACTAGTCTAGTGCCCACCTGGCACTATATATAGTTATTACCGTATTATTGACTATATGCCCTGTGCTTTACTTTACATCCCCATGACTAATTTGTTACTAACAGTTTGTACTTCTTAATCTCATCACCTTTTTCACCCAGCCCCCCAACCCCCTTCCATCTACCACCCTGATAAATCTAGTACCCATGTGATACCAGACATAGTTATTATAAAATTACTGACTATATTTCTTATCACACAGAACTATTTTTAAGACTTATGTTAACATGTTGCTCTGCCCACTGTTACTGAATTTACTCCTCTTTAACATTCTTTTTGGTGATATTCTTAAACAAACAAACCAAAAAAAATCAAAAGTGTCATTTTCATAAGAACCTATTCCTTAACACCCATTAAATGCCATTAAATAATCCTATATGTACTAGCTGAGTTACAGAATAACATTCAGATTTCTTTCCACTGTACTCATATGGCTCACTGCAAAATACTTTCAATCTGAAGTAAATTGTATACCAGTATACCAAAATATAGACCATGTAGTGAAGTTTACACAAGTTAGTTACAGAGTCTCACAGAGTCCCTGATCTAAATCACAGCCTTTTACTAGATTTTGACATTATTTTAAATGACTGGCTATGTATGTTCTCCGTTCATACCAGCAATTTCAGTGCACTAAAGAAAATTGGACACAACCGATAGATATAACAGCTGGATTTGTAAATACAACCCACAGCTGGGCAGAGATGAGATGGGAAATTACAAAAGGCCAAGCTAACAACCCACAGAAGCTAGAGGTCAGGGGCCACTTAACGAAGGTGAGAACTGGCCCAGGTACCTCTAGGGACTGAGTGGTCCCTCAATATTAAAACCTAACTTGCAATATTGTGAACAGTGGTCACAGAGAATACACATAGCATAATCATCAATCCACTCACTCATTTGTTCATTCATTCACCAAGTGAAACACATGGGACTGACCTGTCTGTTGCCATCCCTGTCCCACTCTAAATGGCATGCACTGAAGCAAATGGCAAGAATATTTTTTTCTTTTTTTTGTAGAAATTCTTAACAGGCAGGAGAGATACCTCCCAGACTCTACAGTGGATAATTTAAAAATAAAGTATAGAACTCTCCACTCTTCAATCATTTCAGTATTTCAACTAATTAATTCGGAGTCCCTCTCCTGATTTGTGTCCCATTCATGACCCCCAACTCGCATTTGTTTGTTTTCTTCTTTTGCAGAGTCTGATCAGCTCCTAGTCTCCTTCACACCCACGTCGGCAGACCTCACCTTGGACCTCTAAGGGATGCATTACTGGATTTTCCTAAATAAAGGCCATTCTGTCCAAAGAAGAATTCCTAGCTTCAGTTAGGAAAAACAGTAATTTCTGTCATGCTTCTACAAGAATAGTACATTTAGGAAATATGTTCATGTAGGGTAGATACGTTTTAAATGTTTCAAGTTGCAGGCCTCTATTTTCTTAAATTAGCTACAAGGCTTAGATAAAGATGACGTGCTAGCAATATGTTGCTATATTGATAGCAAACAAAAAGACTGTTTATTTGTTCATGTATGTGGAGTAAGTAGTTGATTATAATTGGCTCTTTTCCTAGTCACTGCTAGTCTCCACAATTTTGCCATTACACATTCCTTCCCTTGGGGGAGCACTGCCCTCTTCAGGCAAAACTGCCTACCATATCAATACTCACCACAAACGCTATTAATATCTGCCTGAATTTAATTTGTAAGATCACGACCTTTGTGAGGTCAAGAATACACAACCAAAACTCTAGAAAATGACATAAGTTTTGCCTAAATCTGGGTAACTATTAGATAAATTAGTGAGGTTTTTCACTTATTTAAAGTCTGAATATGTATGATTTTTTTTTAATTCTCTGAAATTTCATGAAATATAAAACCAAAGGGAAAGAAAACAGTACTTTAAATACTTGTGCAATTCATAAACTTAGTATAAATTATTTCAAAAGTATCCATTAGGTTCACAGTATCTAGAATTTTCTCCTCTTAGTGATAAACAGACAGGTGCTGTCAGACGTTACTGAAATGAGAACAAATCTAATCTCAGAACTGTGTTCAGAAGCATAACTCAGCCTAGTGCATTGTTTTGCAAATTAAGAGAATTTTAATGCCCAGTGAGAGATCGGTGTTTTCAATTCCATACAAATGAGATGCTTTTGTGGTTGAAGGCCAGCTCTATGGAGAGTATAAGCCTCTCAGCCACATAACAAGCCTCTGCCACAAATTCATTTGTGTCCATGATTCTTTTCATTGTAAACAGCATTCTGGTAACAAAATGACCTTATTATCTGTTGATTCCCACAAAAAATGTTACGTGTGTCTATACTTCTTATAAGACTACTTTGCTCTATCTTGTTATAAACTTAACATACCCCCTTTTTTTTTAATTTTTAAAATATTCCATCTTATGAGTCCCTGGTGACCCCCCATGGGATCCTGGGACTATACATTTGGGATCATGACTCTCAGCAAAGAATTTCCAAAGCTGTGGGTTCTGGGAGGAAAACTGCAATGATGCCCAACATGAGAAAAGTCAATACTGACATCTGGGGAAAGAACATGCTGTATTCTGTGTCAATAGTTAGGACAGACATGTCCCAAAATATAAAACTAGAGTCAATTGTCAAACATTACATAAAAGGATAGGACAATTGTGTCAGAAAATGTTTCTGTGAGTGCAGTCTACAAAAATCTGCAAACTATAGAAAAGAGTAGATGTTAAATGAAACATTTTTAAAATGACCGATACTAGAGTTTGGTTCGAATCATATTACTGATAAAATTATATATTAACTACTCTTGGTCATACAAAACAGGTGAAAATTAATCTTCAAGCTTGAGAATTTAAACTTGTTATATTATAAAACTAATTTGAAATGAATAGTAGTAGTTTGGGCAATACGAACCATTATGACCTGTGGAGAAAACTAAATTTGGAATGGGAAATGCTGGATTCAAACTACGTCCTTATATTTCTCATAAGCCAGACATTTGGCTTCAAACACTGGCTTTGCAGTTTACTAATTCTGTACCAGCATAGAAACTTGCTCCCGACCCTTTGTTTCTTCATCTGTTAACAGAGATATACTTCTTATCTCTCAAGGGTGTTGTGTGGATTAACTCAGACAGGTTCTGTGTCCTAATGCTGACACCTAATAAACGTTCAGTGAATGTCAGTTCTGTTTGTGTCTTCTTCCCTTTCACTTGTGCAATCATGGTTTGCTTATCTCTAAAATAGGAGCTATAATAAAGTCAATATAAATAAAGCTAGTATCTTGTCTATTATTGACATAACTAACAAAGCTAATATATAATTTTACATGGAAATGCTTTGCAAAGTGTAAAGTTTTGTCACCCTTTAGCATTTGTTAATATGGAGGATGGTTCATTTACATGAAAAAGGAGAGTTCATTCCTTTTCCACTATCGCTTAGAGTAAAGGGTATTGTAAAAAATATATATATTTCTAAATGGAGAAGGATTTATCACTCTACCATAAAAATACTCCATTTAGAATACTGAAATCTATTTTATTCATGCTTTGTTCACCAAGTTTGTTCTAATAGTTTCATGAATAGACTTCCTAATAGGAGCCAATTCCTTAGACAGCCAGTCTCAGTTACCAGGCCAAGTTTATCCATCCTTGTAAATCTGTTAGTTCATATCCACATTTTAAAATAAGCTTCTTATTTTAAGTGTAGTTATGTGATACAAGAGTAAAATGACTCATAAAATTGGGTGTCTGATACTAAATGTGAGGATTTGATGTTGAAACAGCCTGAGGAGCAGAATAATGTCTCAAAATCTAAAACTGAAATTCAAGACCCTCCATCATCTGAACTTATATGTAATTCCAAATATCTGTTCCATTGCTCTTCTCTCTCTCAATCCAGATCTTGTATCCCAAGCTATTTTTATACTCTATTTTTTTAATTAAATTTTTGAGATATAATTTAAATACAATAAATGCACCAATTTTAGGTGGACATTTTGATGAGCTTACACAAATGTATACACCATGTAACCGTCACTACAATAAAGCTATAGATTATACCTATCACCACAAACTGTCCCCAAGTACCTATTGCCAGTATACCATGAACCCAAACCGCCACTAACAACATCTGCTCTGCATTCCATGTTTTTAAATGTTTTATGTAAACAGAAGCATACAGTATATATTTTTTCGTACCTGGCTTCTTTCACTCAGCCTACTATTTTTGAGATGTATTCCTGTTGTTGTATCTGTCAATTGTTGGTTCTTTCCTATTGCTGACTAGGATGTTATTGCATGAATAGACCAGTTTCTTCATCCACTTGCCTTTTGATGGATAGGCTGATCTCTATTTTTGGCCATTTTGAGTAACACTTCCATAAACATATCCATACAAATATCTGTGTGGACATATGTTTTCATTTCTCTTGGACAAATGCCTAAAGATATAAATAAATAATTATGATAAATGTCATTTAATTTTTAAAGAAACTGTCAAACCAATTTCCAAAGTGGTACCAATTTACATTTCCACCAACATTGTGTGGGACAAATAAAATCTTATTAATACTAAGTCTTCTATTAATATGGTATATTTCTACATATATGTAGGTTTCTTTTATTTTCTCTCAGCATTGCTTTGTAATTTTTCATTTCCATTCTTACATATATTTTTAATTATCCCTAATTACTTCATGCTGTATGCTGTTATAAATTATAAATTTAAAAAATATTGAATACCAGTTTTCATTGCTAGTATGTAGAAATACAAACAACATAAGTATTGAGCTTATGTCAAATTAACCTTACTGAAATTATTGTAGGTGTTTATAGATTTCTAAGAATTTTCTGTATACATGATCATATTGTCTACTAATAAAAACAGTTTTACTTCTTTTTTCATGTGTATGATTTTTTCTTTCCTCAGAGCACTTGTTAAGACCTCCAGTACAATGTTCAATGTAAGTGGTAAGAATAAGTCACATTCTTGGTTTTTTTCAGTCACATGGGGACAGTGTTCATACTTTTATTCTTAAGTAAAATTTTAGCACTGACAATTTATAGTTGTCTATTTTCAACCTGAAAAAGTTGGAAACTTTCGATTTGCTGAGTCTTTATTAATGGATGTTGAATTTTGTCAAATATCTTCTGCATTTATTAGACAATCACATATTTTCTTTCTTTTATTAATTTAGTAAAGTACATTAAATAATTTGCAAATGTCAAGACCTCACATTCGTGGGATAAGTCCCACTGGTCAGGTATGTTATCATTTCAATATATTATTAAATTTGATTTTCTAATATTATAAAAAATGTTTTTGCATCTATCATCATAAAGGATATTGGACTCTGGATTTCTTTCTTTTTGATGCCATTGTATGGTTTGGATATCGGAGCAATGCTATCTTTATTAAATGATTTGTTAAGTGTTTCTTCCCGTATTTTCTGCATGAGTTTTCATTAAATGCTTGATAAAAGTTAGCAGTGAACTCATGTGGACCTAAAATTGTCCTTGTGGCAAAGTATCATTAATTAAAAATTAATTCATTTATTAAGAGAAAAGTGCTCTATTTCTTTGTCAGTCAGATTTGGTAAGCATTGTTCTTGAACGAATTTGTCCATTACATCTAAGGTATTCAATAAACTGGCTTAAAGTTGCTCATAATAGTCCCTTAGTATCCTTTTAGGGATAAAATCTTTTCTACTTTTGTTTTTGGTTCTACAATCTTTTTTTTTTTTTTTTTTAATGATTTTATTGGGGAAGGGGAACAGGACTTTATTGGGGAACAGTGTGTACTTCCAGGACTTTTTTCCAAGTCAAGTTGTTGTCCTTTCAGTCTTATTTGTGGAGGGTGCCATTCAGCTTCAAGTTGTTATCCTTTCAGTCTTAGTTGTGGAGGGCGCAGCTCAGCTCCAGGTCCAGTTGCCATTGCTAGTTGCAGGGGGCACAGCCCACCATCCCTTGCGGGAGTAAAAACCAGCAACCTTGTGGTTGAGAGAACGTGCTCCAACCAACTGAGACATCCAGGAGCTCAGCAGCAGCTTAGCTTAAGATGCTGTGTTCGATCTTAGTTGCAGGGGGTGGAGCCCACCATCCCTTGCGGGACTCGAGGAATTGAACCAGCAACCTTATGGTCGAGAGCCCACTGGCCCATGTGGGAATCGAACCAGCAATCTTTGGAGTTAGGAGCATGGAGCTCTAACCGCATGAGCCACCGGGCTGGCCCTACAATCTTTACTTCATGTATTTTGAAGCTGTATAATTAGATGAATAACTAGATTTTTCTTCTAGGTAAATTGACTTCATCATTTTGAAGTGTTTTTCTCCATCCTTGGTAATGTTCCTTGTCATTCATGAAGTCCACTTGTTCTGAAGTCCATACAGACACTGATGTTTTATTATGAGTAATGTGAAGTAGTGTATATACACATATTGAATGTATATATGTATGCATTTAAATGATTAGCTTACTTTAAAATCTTTACTTGATTTAAAATAATTGGTATCTCTGTATTTAAAACCTCTGACTTAAGCTAAAATTATTATTTAGTTAATAAAATATTAGTGTGTCAGGTTAAATTGACCATACTTAAATTCTTCTCTATTTCTTCCTTTTATTATTTTTTTTTTCCTTTTTCATCTTTTCCCTTACCTCCTTTTGGATTAATTGCATATTTTCTCATATTCAATTTTATCAGCATCATTAGCTATTAGCTATATATATTTTGACTTACATTTTTAATGATTGTTATTACATTTTGGGTTCTCTAAGACGCAAACTCTGACACAGAATTTAAAGTTTAGTAGGAAGAGCCCTTAGGACTGAAATCTGTGATGGAGGAGGAAGCGGGATTGGACAGGGAAAAAACTCAAGATGAATGGAGACTTGACGACTTCACCTAAATAACAGGAAGCTGTGGAACTGAAGTAGTCCATCAGAATTCTCCTCTTTTGGACTGAAATTCCCAGTTTATAATTATGCTTTGATCAGTCATGCTAGACTCTTTGATATATGCCGCCAGGTCAGTAGTAGAGTTCTGTTCTGTTTTGTTTACTTTTGTCTTCATTTTGGATAGTTCATTCTACTGTGTAGTCAAGTGCACTGATATTTTCTTCTGCAATGACTAATCTATATATAATCCTATCAACTGAATTTTTCATTGTAGATATATTTTTCAATTCTAGAAGTTCCTTTGTTTCCATGTTTTTCTTTTTCTCCCCTCATTCTGGCCCCAATTTCCTTGAATCCTTAAACATATGGAACATGTTTCAACATACTGTTTAACATTCTAGTCTGCTAATTCTATCATCTCTATGATTTCTGGCTGTTTTTATTGACTAAATACTATGGTAATGGGTCATCCTTTTTTTGTGTCCACATATGCTTTTTTATTAAATGTATGATATTTTGACCATTATGTTTTTGGTTATTGGTTTTGTTTTCTTCCTTTAAAGACTTCTGAGTGAATTTTCTTTCTTTCAGAGTTTTGCCATTTGTTTTTGTAGCTAATTAAGTTATTTGCAAATCAAGTTGATGTTTTGGAGGCTTATTTTTATGCTTTCATAGGACAGATCTACAGTAGCCTTGATTCAGTGCTCAATTAGCCATACTGGCAAGGATTGACCCTTCTTGGGTCTCTATTGATTGCTTGTTAGAAACTGTTCAAAGTGGTCTCTACACTGGCTGGAGTTCAGACATGTCCAGGCTTCCTGAATGAAAGCTGGGACTGTGCACATTAAAGGCCTCTGACATCGCCCCGCCTTCCCATTACCTTACATATGTGTAGCGAGGTGCTGAGTTAAAGAGTCTACTATTCGGACTTCTGTAGCTCTCGCCTCATGGCGCCCTCCTTTCCTGTTTTTCTCCTTTCCAGTGTTCTCCCTGCACATTCTGCCAGAGACAGTTCCCCTGAACTGCAATCTCTGATCTCTGTCTCCCCAGCTAAGCAAGACCACTGCTCTGCTCAGTTCCTCTTCTCTGCACCTCGGTGCAGAAATTGCTTCTGAGTAGAATCCAGTGCAATCATGGGCTTGCCATGTTTGCTTCCCTTAAGAATCAGTCCTACACTGCTTATTGCCGTACATATGAAAACAAATTTTTGTTATATTTTGTCATATTTATTTTATTGTTTAAGGTAAGATAGTAAGTCTGACCCCTGATTTCCCTCATGTCAGTAGAGGTGTTACTCATTCTTCTTTTTTTCTTCCCTTCACATCTTGAAAGAGTCATGTGCTGTCTCCCTTGGCACACTACCTTAGGTCATTCACTTTCTGTTTATTCTACACAACTATGCATCTTTCCTCTCCAGTCACTTGTATCTTCTTTCTTAGCCTCAATGACCAACTGCCCTCCCTCTAGCCTAGGCCTTTGTTAGAGCTTTTATTTTGGTTAGCTATCATGGCATAATAAAACACTCCCAAATTCAGTGGCATCAAAAGTCGCTTTTACAGTTGTACAGGCAGGCTGGGCTCACTGGGGAATTCTGTTCCACTAGATATCTGAAGCAGCCTCAGTTATCTGGAATTCCCAGATGTCTTACTCCCAAGTTGGCTGACATAGGGGGATATCTCGAAGGCTAAGCAGACATTCTGGGACAGCCGTGTCTCTCTGTCTTCCTTTCCACGTCATCTCTCCATGTCATAGGTCCATGCAGTCTCTCTAGCTGGGACTACTTTCTTCAAGACTAATGACTCTTAAAAGTGAAAGAGCAGAATCTGACAGCCTTTCTAAGCCTTAATCCCAACTGGCAAAGTTCACTTCTACTACATTCAGTTGGTTAAAGCCATCAGAGTTATCAAGGGTTACTTACAGCTATAGTAATTAAGATACTGGGTTCTCAATGCAAAGATGGAAAGAAAAACCCAGTAAACAAAATAGAGTCCAAACAGACCCATTTTTTAAGCTATTTATTTTGGAATAATTTCAAATACAGGGAAAATTTGCAAAGGTAACACAGAAAGTTTCCTCACCCCATTTCTTGTGATATTCACATCTTACATTATCATGATACATTGGGGGAAACTAGGAAGCGAACAATGGCACATTCCTATTAACTAAGTTAACTGAAGAATCCAGAGTTAGCTGAAGAATCACCAGTGTTTCCACTAATGTCCATTTGCTGTGCCAAGATCCATTCAGGATCCACACTGCATTTAAAAAACCACTTCTGTATGATTACCTGATCATGACAATAGCATCATTGCAATTTATAGGGCAGAGGATGCCCTTTCACAACAGGATACTGCACCAATCACATATTGTAGAGAAACATGACCTTAACCTTCCCCCATTACTTATGCGAAAGTTAATTTGAAATGGATCATAGTTTTAAGTGTGACATGTTAAATTACAATGCTTTTAAAGTAAAACATGGGATGATATCTTCATGACTTTCGAATAGGCAGACATTTTTAAAATGGGGCACAAAAGTCACTAGACATATAACCAAAAGATACATAAGTTGGATTTTATTAAACTTAATCATTTCTGCTAAATAGCAGACAGTATTAAGAGACTGAAAATGCAAATCTCTCACTGGAAAAAGATAATTTCAATACATATATAAATCAAATGACTAATATCTTGAATATATAGAGGAATCCTAAAATGTATTTAAGTAAATACAGATCAAAATGAAAAAGTAAAACGGGCAAAAGACGAACAGATATGTCACAAAGGGGATATCCAAATGGCCACAGACTATGAAACATCCTACACCATGGAAATGCAAATTAAAACTATGAGATACCTTTACACATCCACTAAGATGACTTACACCAAAAAGGAACAACATCCATTGTTGCTTGAGAATGTGGAGCAACTGGAATGGTTGTGTATTGTCAGTAAGAGTGTAAAATGATACAACACATTTGAAAAATTAAAATACATAGAGTGGTTGAATGGATAAAGTAAAACAAGCCCCAACTACGCTGCTTAAGGACATATAGATTCACTTAAGCTTAAGGACTTGTGTCGGCTGCAAGTGAAGGGTCTGAAAAAGATATTTCCATGCAAATGAAAACCAAGAGAGAGCAAGGGCAACTGTACTCATACCCACAAAACAGACTTTAGCTGGACGCTACTGAGTGTATTCACATGAGAGGACTCATCCGGCCATACACCTAGGACTCGTGCCCAGAGATAAAGAAAGGAAAAAACGAAAACTGTGAAACATGCATATCTGCATATTTTGCTCTGTTGCCTAAAATTTTTGAATGATGTGGTCATGACATGGAAATGAAGACCATTGCTACAAGGTCACAACTGGGAACTCATCTCTTCCAGCATCATTTCACTTTCCCCATCCAACCCTCACTCCATTCTTTTGTTTCATTTAATCAACTATATCCCTTTTAAGTCAAGAGTTTGAAATGCTGTTCCTATCATCTAAAAAAACTATTCTCTGTTTCTTGTTCTTCTTTTTGTTTCTACTTTAAAATTGTTTCAGCAAATGAATTAGTAAACTACTCACTTAGACAATCCATAATTACAGAAAAAGAAGTAAGCATTTATGATGCCACTTCAGTAAAACTTGTGTTTTAAGGTTACCAAATATTCCCAGTTAATATTGGGAATAACTCCTTTAAAAATTAGCTTCTAATAAAAATTCATTGAGTGGTAGAAAAAGAAAACCACATTTTTACAACTGTAGTGGTAGAATTGATAAAGTAAAATCATTGAACACTAAAACTATTAGGTAAAATATCAGTAACCAGACATTCTGCAAGGAGCTGAGGTATTGCCCAGTTTACTTGCTGATTTTGGGAGTAAGATGTAACCTCATATTGGAGAGATCTTGCCAGCTCCACATTAACCCAGAAGCCAAGCTTAAAATAACTGAAGATAAGAAAACCAACATTATGCATTGCATGCCTTTTGAAATGATGCAACAGCAAGTACACAACATAATCTATGGAGTGGACCTTATTCAGTCTCTAGATTTAACTTTAACATTACAGAATATAAATGATATAGAAAAACAAATTAAAACATACCAAAAAGAAATGGTTTAGACAAATCCCGATGGTAGAATATTGCCCAAGCCAATGTCATATGTGTGGGTTGGGTGGGGCGATGCTATAGATTAAGAGAGATCAATGCAAGTCATGGTCTTGACTACAGTTTGGTAAAAAAATAAATAAATAATAAATAAAAAAATAAAAAAAACAAAAAAAACTTTTACCATTTTTAAGGAAAAAATTTGAGAAGGCTGAATATGACTGGGTATTAATTATACGGTATTAGGAAAATATTAGTTTCTCAGTTTTAACAATGAGTTTTAGATTCATGTAAAAATGTGTTTATGTTTTAGAGATGCCTACTAAAATATGAGACATGCAATGCCAAGGTCTATAATTTACTTTCAAAAATTTAGCAAAAAGTATTAAACATTGTATTAATAAAATATAAACAATCTTTATATCTAACTTAAACATTCAAAAATCTCTTTATCACCTGGATTTCTCTGCTCCTCCACCCTGAGTGACTGAGGACCTATGAAGTCACACTGACAGATATTTTCTGTAGCATTTATCCCAATTACAATTATTCATTTATTTACCATTTTCTGTTCAGAGTTAGGCTGTAACTCCTTGAGTAAGGCCCATGCTGTTTTATTAAACACTGTTTGTAAGTGTTCACTAACTATTGGTTGAAAAAAAAATGGAGCACACGATCCCCAATTCTCCAACCATTTAGTTAATACTGGTTTCCATGTTTGATTGTTTGTTTTTCCCTTTCTGGTGAACAACCTGCCCTCCACCTCTCAGTTTTATAAATAGGAAATATTGTAAATCTCCACTCAAATGTTCTTCTGTGAAGTCTTTTTGCCAATCAAGATCATGTTTCCATCATCTTTAGGATTATTACTCCATCATAACAAAAGTAATATGCTCGCTTTCTATGGAACTGGTTATTTATCTGTGTCTGTATCACACTCTGTATTTCCATAAAAAACAGGGACTGTGACTTTTCATCTGCTTTTTTCTCCTAAACACTTTATTACTTTGTAGTGGTACAATAAATACCCTTGGAGCTGGGCTCCTATCTATATGGGCACAGTACACCTATTATTCTATTTATTATTTTTTATGTTCTAAGAATTCTTTTGCAGCAAATATTGTGGGTTTCTTCCAGGTGTTTTGCAGTTCTGCATTTCGCAATGCTAACTAACAATAGGATTAACAACTTCCTTAGACAAATCCCACCATTCATTCTTGATGCTCACAACCAGGCTGGAGCTGTGCCCGAGTGTAAGCCCAGAGCGTGGCGGAAGCAGGGGAACCAAGAAAGAAAAAAAACATTGAAGCAGAATAGTTAAGTACGAGACTTTGCCTGTCACATTGGGTGTGTTATCCCAAAGACAACAGTAAGAGATTGGGAAATCTTTGAGCCAAGGAAATCAGAAATACATAAAGTAAAAGGAAAACCTGGAGAAACTGAAGGGCAATCGCAGACCACTACCCAAAACGAACAGGGTCGTTGCTACGTCTGTGTTGGGTTGGCGTCCAGGGAAGGTTCCTGGTAACCTGCACTATGTTGATTGCGGTGCGCAAACATTAACATGTATTCTAAAGCTTTCCCCTGCCTGCCCTCAGCTACTCGACCCAGGGGAAAGGACAAAACCTGTCCACTGGGTTGTCACAGAACAAGTGATAAAAGAAAACAGCACTTCCGGTCTCTGCCTGCGGGAACACGGGCCTCCTGCCTTCCTAGCCACAAGGTGGTGTGGGGCCATCCGGTTGGGACTCAGACACCAGGCACCACCTCAGGCAAGGGAGGCGTGAAGCAGAAAGTTTTTCAAGGAAGTCAGTAAGTTGTCCTCCAGTTGGTGCTTTATTAACAGGAGAGGCTCAGTTTCTTGGTTCTTGCTCCTGAATTGCCCTTATTCTTATCTTAAAATGAATACAAACTTGTATTCTGTAGCTATGGAAGTGCCTACATCATATGACCTTTTGCTTTTAATAGATATCACTACTTTATTATTTTGCTTTCCCAGGAGCACATAACTTCCAGTAGAGCTTTCTTTTTATTACCTTTTATACATCCTTAAAAATCAGACTTTCAACAAAATAGAAATGGACTCTTAGGAGGGAGTCACGTGTTCTTTATACTGTGTTTTGTGCAGTGAGTGGCCCAGTAGATGTGTTTTGGAAAAAAATGTGATGCACCACAATAGCTAATAGGTAATCTACAATGTGACTGTTCCAGAAAATGGACCCATGAAAGAAATAAACGATGAAACTAGCGTAGGCCAGAGCTTTCAGGCAGAGTAATTGCTATATAAATATTAACTCTGACGGAAGGAGAACTGACTTTTGGTGGTGAACACACAATGCAATATACTGATGATGTATTATAGAAATGTACACTTGAAGCCTATGTAATTTGATTAACCAATGCCACTCCAATAAATGTAATAAAAATTTTAAAAATATTAACTCAGATTGAAATGAGCATTTAACTAAAATGAAAACACTATACAATGGTAACACTTTTCTTCAGATTATCCAAGTTGCTATCTCTATGGAATTAACAATTATTTGGGGGCCAAAAGTTTTCATGTATGTTAAATAAACAGATGATTGGTGATTTGCAAATTAAAATATTGGTAATACTTACATACTATGAACAAGAGCCATAAGGATTTTTATTCCACTAAAATGTTAAGGGGATACTATTTTAAATTCTATTTTTTCTATTTAAATTTAATTGTTTACTCAATAAAAGTATTAGATTGTGGTTTGCAATATGCCATGATCTTTAAGTACAGATTTGAGCTCATGTATATTGATATTTCTATTGCATTTTTATTGAGGAATAATTGACATATAACATTACATTAGTTTCAGGGATACAACATAATGATTCCATATATGTATGCATTGCAGGAAGACCACAATAAGTCTAGTTAACACCCATCACCTCACATAGTTATGATATTTTCTTGTGATGAGAACTTTAAAAACCTACTCTCTTAGTCACCTGTAAATATACAATAGAGTATTATTAACTGTAGTCACCATGCTATACATTGCATCCAAGGACTTATTTATTTTATAACTTGAAGTTTGTACCTTTTGATATTTCACCACCATTCATATTTGCCTTTTAGGAAATATCTTTGAGGATAGTATCGTTATTGTCATATTTTTCCAGTTTTATATGAATATTCCATTTTTATACAGCTGAGTTATTAAGTAACTTGCCCAAGGATAGGGCTAGTAAAAATCAGAATTTTCGTACTCAAAGTTCCTCTGATTGCCTTCACACCATGCCTAACCTCTTCTGCCAACTTAGAGACACATCAACACAAACCCCAGTTAGTGTTTAGATTCTTCGCATGCCCCATTTTAATATTCAAAAGAAACATACATCATCGCTCCTATACCCAATTCTCCTTCCTTAAACACTAAAGCAGTAGAGCCTAAGAGGTTTAGAGCCAGATTATTCAAACTCTATGAGGTACTCAGCCCAGATCTTTAGACTTTCTAAAGAAAGACCTGTTCGGATTATTTAGCAGGCAAGTAATGATCTGTCCAGTATCCTAAAAATATATCCTGAGGATATTGTAGCTATCTCCTTGTGTCAGGATAATTTTATGCTTGATTTCGAGTGGAAACTTAGAATGGAAATGCTGAATTGAAAGAAAAGGTCCTGAATGAGTATACAGCTCACATGCATGGTATTCCTGGGAGAGGCTGTCCAATCACTGACATGACAAAGGGAAGGAAGCTAGGTGGGGGAGAACTTCATAGGGTCATAGCTTGACAACATACCATATGTTGAATTCTTCTCTATAATCAAGTGAATTGTAATTTCAATTCAACCTGACACCCGGGGATGGATGCAAGTAAGCCCCTGTAATGCTCTAGAATAGGAAAATCTTATAAAATGATCTGAAGCATGGAAAAATCTGTTCATTTAATTCTATAAATTTTGCAAAATAAAAGCTTCCCTGTTAAAAACGATAATGATGAAAGGGGACGCGGTTGGCCCTAAAAGCTCCATGTGGCCTAAAATAATTGAAATACGAAAAACACGCTTTCCGTCTTCTGAGGACATTCTAAAATTTATGACTTGAGAATTGTGAATTGAACCCAAAATGTTGGTCCCTGTTTATCAATCTTTAGAAAACTGTGCACTGTCCCTAAGGGAAAAGAAGTATTTTAATTCAAAGAATTTTGCTTGTACATTGGGTATTGGATGCTAACAGCATACAATTTTAAAGTTTGCTATGCAAAATAAGAATGTTGAATGAATTGCCACTATAATAATATAACTTTTGGGATCTTTATTGAATTAATCATGGTACTCAATGTTAGATGAAGCACAACAACGCCACTTTGGGATATGATGAGGTAACTTGCAGCAAAACCTTGCTCACACTGGGGACAACCAGAAGTAGATAAAATATAAAATCAATTTGTTGAATCCACCGCAGAATGGTTGAGGAAACTAGCATTTGTGAAGCTAAGTCTTGGAGAAAAGGGAAGCCTAGAAATGTGAGCTGCTTTTCTGCTTGGGACATTTATGACAATCTCAGAAGGGGAAGATGGTGAAACAAGAGCTGGAGTTTGCTCCTGGCCAGTCATCCACAATCAATAAGTCAAAATTTTGAGAAGAGAGAGGCAGAGAAGGAATGCCAAACCCAGGAGGATCTCCCCTTGATGAATTTTTAACCAGAAAAGAGCAAGATGCTAAAAACTAAACACAAAGCCACAGAAAAGCAGAGCAAAGATATCAGTAGCCTCAAGCTGACTGAGAGATGAAAATGAGGTCACACTAAGTAGCAGGGGTCCGACAAGACAGTTGGTACCCCTGGGAATCTACACCTTATGATATGGGGCAAAGCTGAAGTAGAAAAAGCCACACCAAAATCACATCCCAGTTTTGAGTTAAATGCCTGATTGGATCAAGGTGATCCCAGTGACTCCTACTGCTTTTTCACGTGTGATACTTTCTATATGTTTATATTTTCTATATTCAACATGTCCTTCTCAAATGGCTCCTTTTCCACCAACATTTCAATATGCTCAACTCTTTCCCACCCTTGAGGGGGTACACAGGGCAGGAGACTTTTCTTCTCTCCCCACAACAACGCGATGTTCACTCACTCTCTCCATTTCCTCCCTCCACTCGCTCCTGAGCCCAAGGCAACCTGACTTCCACGCCTACCGCCCCGTATCTATTCTCGTCAAAGGCCCCACCACTCCCACGCCCTCCACGTTCCCAATCGTGAACACTTTCAATCTCATCTCAGAGATTTCCATGTCATTCCAATGAGAACATTTGCCAACTCTGTTTGTTCATCATGTTTTCTTACTTTTCTGCCTCTTCCTTTTGCTCTCTTTTAGGCAGTTTTTCCGTTTTGATTTCTACATGCTTCCGGCTAACCTACACACTTACACAGTTTCAGATATCACCGACATATAATGGTGACTCCTAAATCTAAACCTCCAGCCCAAGACATAGTCAACATTTCCAATTACGTACATCCAACTATTTTGAATCTTTATTTGGACAATGTAAATGCTCTTCAAACTCAATATGTCCAGTAAAAAATACCTTGTTGCATTAAACTGATAGTCCCTCAAATGTTACTATCGCATCCTGGTACCTGATACGTTTTCCCACAAAATATCTCACAAACCTGTCCTCTTTTCATCACTTCCAGTTCCATTTACTATCAGTTTTCTTGGCTGTGGTAGTAGCTGCTAATAGTCTCTGTGCATCTACTCCAGGGACCCTCTGGTCCTGGGGCTGTTTATACATGACAGGTCCAGTCACAACATCCTCTGTCTCAATACTTCAATCAATAACTCCCCTCGTTTTAAGGGCAAATCTGGTCACTGTCAACCCCTCTGGCATGATGGTGTGCAATTATTCTTCGGTTTCTTCATTCTGGTCAAATCGTCCAACTTCTAGTTCCGTAAATGAACCACACTCTCTTTTGCCTCAGAACTTTTGAGACGTTCCTTCTTCCTACAATGCCCTTTCCAGGTACTCTGTCTATTGAGCTAATGAACTCCTCTTCATCTGTCCAGTTTTAGTGCAAACGTCACTGCCTTAGGGAAGTAACCACCTCAGGCTAGGATCACATTTACATCCTCTTCACTTTCTGTATGTTTTTCTGAAGGAGAATATATAAAGGGTACCAAAAAATGTATACACATTTTAAGAAAGGAAAACTGTATTAATTGTAATACTCAATATATACCAGTAACAAAAGATGAATACAAGTCACGTTTGACTTCTGAAATTACAAGAGGTTCTCAAAGTGGTTACCATCAGTGTCCAGACACTTCTGATAATGGTGAACTACTGCTTAAGCATAGATAACATCTCTTAAATTGTGTATAGGTTTGTTTGGCACCCCCAATATTTTTGCATTTGACTATTTTCTACCCATCATGCATCCGCCATCCCAATCCCAATCAGAATGATAATTCAATGAGGATAAGAACCATATCTGTTTCATTCTGGTTATATCCCCAATACTAAGTTAGTTCATGGAAACTTGTAGATACTAAACACACGTAAAATGAATGAACATGAGTCAATGAATGGACAGATGGCTAAGAAGATATGATATGTAGGTTCCTGGGTACCTTCAGTTGGCTAGCCTATCAAGGGCAGTTATTTGCTCCAGTATTACCAGGACAGGCAACTTTCCTCCGAAAACACTAGTTCCTCTGCTGCTTGAACCCTCACCTACCCACACCACGATGGCTCACTGGAGACCAATTAGAGATCGCCATCATATCCTTATAGATTCATTAGTAAGATAGATTCTTCCCCCCACTTATTCCCGATGCACATGCATGCGTGCATGCACACACATGCACACACAAGGTCATCTTCTGGGGGAAAGAAAATTGCATTATCGTACTTAGGCTGCAAGTTTCCCAGAATCCTCCAATTTCCTAATGTTATTTTTCCAAATTAGCATACATCCAATAAATGAGTAAAATAGTCTGTTTTTAGAATCTTATGTTGACTCATTATTGAACTAACTAGTTTCTTGAAAAAAAAAAATCCAAATTTGTTTTTTCTGTAAGATTTTTCTTTCCCATTTTCATTTCTCCTCTCAAAAGTAAATTTAAGAAATAAAATAAAATGTTATAAAATAATAGGTTTGAAATATAGCACTTTTAAAATACTCTAAGTACTCCAGTCTTCTAAAAGTTTTCTAAGAAAATGCTGGGCTGCCATTCAATCCTCAAGTGACACTAAGATTCCAGAGTAATTTATTAAACTTGTTACTTTCATAAAAAGAGGAATGAGTGAAGGAACAGAGAAAATAACAGGGAAAAGGTTTTTATTATTTTACATTCTACCCAGTGTAGATACCACTGCCCCACATTATTTAGTGCAGAATGTTGACCATATAAAGGTTCTACATATTTAGCTGGATAAAATCAATTTCCCTTTACAGATGGTTGGCAACTGATGAAACTTCGTAATATAGTTCATCAAATTATGTTATTGAACAAGGCTATCCAGAAAGTATATTACTAAAACTGTCATTATTATTTGTTAGGCCACCTGTATTTTATAATATAATTGCTATAAGCATAATAGAATTTTGTCTCAGGAAAAAAATCGGAACGTCATCATTTAAAAGTAAAGTTTTTTTGTTGTTTTTAAGAAAACGGAGACTCTTTCATTGAAACACTCGCTTAGGAAAGGAAAAGATCTTGATGACAATGAAAGCATTTTAGATGATTTATTAACATATACAGATAGCTCTTTGAAATGATCTTTGGAGGGTTCAGGAAACATACATATGCTTCCTTGAAGGCAGCTATTGTCTTCTGATATCCTAACACCAAGAGTTGCTATTGAAATTTACTGGCGCAGGAGAAGCAATAACTGTTTGACTTTTTCTATGGTTCTAAAAATCTCCCCTTCTTTCCTATGAGAAGAATTTAGTATTTTTCACTTTTCTCTTTAAGACCATAAAATCCAATACCTAACAGAGTCCTTACTCATAGAAAACATAAAATTGATGTTGTTTGAATGAATGTTGAAATCCCTCTACATTACAATGTTTACTGTTGCATTATCCACACAATTTCTTGTAGTTGTTCCTCATTTACCTTAAAAATAACATGAACATGCCCAGTAATGTTGGTGCTTTTTGCATTTGGATTCTTCTAGTTGTTTCTTCTACAGTATAATTTTAGGACTCTCTACTGTATGAGAAGTACATTAAAACAGCATTTATGTAAATGTGTATTTCCAAAGTGGGTCACCTAACTTAAGGGCTCAGCGTTTTAACACTTGTTCATCTAAATGGAAGTTCCTTTAACAGCTTTATCTAATGATATGGTACCTTTTTCAAAGATTATATGTAGGCAAATTTAAAACCAGTGGAGTATATTTTCAGTGCCACCAGCAAATGGTTTTGGACCTTCTCTCCTCTTCCAGGAACCCAGTGCCTTTCTGTTACATATTATAAAAAACAATCTCCAAACTCTACTGAAGTGTTTATATCTTACGAGGTAACTGAATGACGCTCAATTTCACTTCTAAGACCCAATTCCACTTTATTATTTCTAGCAATGATAATAAGTGATTTTTATTCATATACTAGGTAATCTTAAATACTTTTCAAGTAATAATAGAAATATGAGTACCTTCTATTCTTTCTTTCAATGTTTCCCCAGCTCAAACTTCATAAGATCGCATAATAGTCAGTAAAATATTTTTAATGATATACAGAGGTACAACATAACATCACTTCTGAACCACTGGGATATAGAGCTGATCAAATATATTATATATTCTCTAGAAAAGGCTATGGCTGTGGTTGGTGCACACTTTTAGAGAGATCTGTCTATACCAAAGACACGGGTTTTATTTTTCCTAATTTAAATTAAACTGATGAAGAGAAAAAATACAAAATTGTTTTATATTGACACACATAAAAAGAAAAAGAGACAAGAAAACAAAGCAAGAATGAAGCATATAAAGGATAGGAAATAGATGAAGAGGGAGCCAAATTTATCCTGGAAAATGAACATGGATGTACACCCACTCCACCTACGCTCTTGTCAAACTTTACAAAAATATGAGTGATGATAAGAAAACAAACAAAACAAAGATATGACATAATCTAGTGCTAGAACCGCGCTGAAGACACAAACTTACCAGCCCCGATCACTTCCTGAGGCCCACAGAGGGTAGTGCCTAGGGTCACAGGCTAAGTGGCCGCAGGACAAAGCATTACTCAAGTACCCTGAACCCCAGGCCACGTTGCTTTTCGGCTGTGGCACACTGCCTTTCTTTAACACTGAATGCTTTTTAGGCATTCTACAGGAAACTGATATTACTTAGAGTATAATCATTTGGTTTTTGACTCTACGTCACATTAAAAATATGACCAAGAGAATGGCATTTAAATTGGGAAGCATAAAACCCTTTATCTATAAAATGCTGCTAAGGACACAGACTTCAGAAGATTGTTTTGCTGACTAGGTATGCAAATTGCTTTTATGGGGCCTTACAATAAAGATAAGAGATGACATTTATTGAGGATTTACTATGTACAAGACCCTGTTCTAATGTATCTAGTAATAAATTGTTGAATTCTAACATTTGTTGGAAGCATAATACTTCACACAATCAGAAGGTATTTTAGTGGAAATTAATGATCCTAAGTACTGTGGCCAAGGGCCTATATACATTAACACACTATACCTGCAAAATATTGTCCAGGACAACTATGGGCAGCCACATGTCCGCTTCTAAGCTCCCCACCCACAGTGCAACGAGTAGCTTTAAAGCCTCCACCATCCCTTCCCTCATTGCAGCCTCCTCCTTCTGCCAGCATTAACCGCTAACCTGGATTTGGGGGAACAACACTTTGCTTTAATTGATGGTTTCCCACATATGTAGGAAAAGGACAACCAGGGACACGTACATTGTCTTCATTTGCAATATGTCCTTTTACCGTTCTTAAGGTGACTTTGATGAACAAAATATTTTCATTTTCATATAGACACAATTAACCAAACATTTCCTTTGGGATCAATGCCAATTTGGCAACCTATAAACTAATGTTTAACATTAACATTATGGCATGCTCTCATTATTGGTTCATGCATAACCATTTGATTTCTTATCAAGATTTAAATGTATAATTATATTATTATATTATAATTGTCATATTGTGGGAGATCATCACCTATATCAAAAGCTAGGACCTAAGCAATAACCTATATGTAACCACTCTGTCTTCACTCCACCTCTTCCACATTTTAGCTAATTTTCACCCTGAATTCTAAGTTCATCTTTTTCTTGCTTTCAACTTAATATAGTTTTGCTTTTATATTTATTCCTAAAAAGCATTTGTGTATATTTACACACACAAGTTCACACATTAATTTTAGTTTTTGCACTAAATATGTAAGGTATTTGCTGTATATAGCGTTTTGGATTTTCTTTTGCACCTAATATTATATTGCAAAGATTCATCCATAATGATATATGTTATTATTTCAGTTTGACAGCTATGGAATATTCCTTGTGTGATTATAACAGTTTTTTTCCATCCATTTTCTTGTTGATGGGTATTTGGATCATTTTCAGGTTTTTGCAATTGTCACATTTGCTATGGTCAACTTACTCTTTGGTTGTAGGATAACCCACAGAGTAAATAACTGGGTCATAGACAAATGGCGTTCAACTTTACAAAACAGGGAGAAACTGTGTCTGCAGAGTGGTAGTACCAGTTCGCTCTCAATCAACAGAAAAGCAGCTCTGTGCGTAATTACTCATGCAATTCTCGGTAGTGTTACACTTTTCCAATTTACTGATTTGCTATTTAGGTATAAAACCATAACTCTTTATGGTCATGTTTTGCATTTCCATAATTGATAATGACATGGAACAACTCTCCCTAGGTTTATTGGAAATGCGTGCCTCCATTTCACTAAAAAGTCTGTAAACCAATTTTTTTATTGAGGTGTTTATGTGTATTGTTTATTGATTTTTTACATATTTTTGATACCAATCATTTACCAGCTGTGTGTATTAAGAATACAGTATTTATCATGTTTTCTTATTTTAAGATGTCTTTTGAAGAAAAACATTTAATTTTAATAAGTTACATTGACCTATTTTATTAAAATTTATTGGGGTGACAATGGTTAGTAAAATCACATGGGTTTCAAGTGTACAATTTTGTAATAAGTCATCTATATATCACATTGTGTGTTCACCACCCAGAGTCAGTTCTCCTTCAATCACCATATATTTGACCCCCTTTACCCTCATCTACCACCTCCCTGAACAATATTCAATATTCTTTGTTTCTTTTTAACAAAATTAACCTTAACTCAAATTTTAGTAGATCATGGTGTTTATTTTCTCCTAATAATTTCAAAAATTTCCTTTGAGCAGTGAATTATGTACTATATTTAGATATTTTAATATGTTGAGTAATACACCCCCAATTCAACATTTCCCATATTATAATCATTTTTTTTCTAATTCTTTATTGAACAGTCTCTTTTTTCCTCACTAATCTGATATGACATCTGTAGTATTTACCAGTTTTCTGCATGAGTGAGTCTGTGTTCTTGGTTGTATCAAACTGCCAATTTGGTTATCTCTCCTATCCATGATGATGTCACAATAAACTCAGATACATGGGAGGGCTAGTCCCTCAATTTGCTCTTCATTTTCAAAAGTGTCCTAGTTATTCCTCTTTTATTGGAACAATTAATTTTTTTAGAATCATATTATTCCATTTTAAGAAAATGTGTGTTGAGGTTTTTATTGTAATTGTATTGAATCTGTAGATTCACATGGAAAAAACTGAAAGCTACAAAATATTAATTATTTCTACCCATACACATTACAAATCTCTCTTTATATCATTTTGCAAATGTGTAATTTTTTTCCTGTAGAAACCTTGTATCTCTTTTGTTAAACTCATTTCTAGATAACCTAACATTTCCTTATTCAATTGTAAGTGGTGTTTTCTTTTTGTATTTGGCTTGTTACTAGTGGTGTATGAAGAAAGATACAACTGACTTCTGATTAGTCTTGTTTCGAACCATCTTACTAATATTTCCTTATTTCTTCTAAAATTTTGCCTGTCAATTATTTTGGGGTTTCCTAATGTAGTGGTTAAAGCATGTTTTTTTTTCCTATTCTAACCTTTATATATATATATATATATATATATATATATATATATATATATATATATATATATATATATAGAGAGAGAGAGAGAGAGAGAGAGAGAGAGAGAGAGAGAGAGAGAGAGAGATACATATATATATACACATATACACATATATACATATATATAATTTTTATTAATTCTTACCTGGACATCCTGGCCAGAATCTCCAGTAATAGATGGGCAAAATTAATGATAGTGATTATTTTTTTCACTTGATTTTAAAGAGATTGATTCTAAGAAGTTTCTATTTAGGATGACATACTTTGCTCTATAATTATCTATAGATATGGTTTGCTAGGCTTATGAAGTTCCATTCTCTTCCTTATTTTTACTCATAAGATTATTTTTCTGACCTTGAAGAGTGCTTAATTTTGAAAATACTTTGTACCTCTCCTGATATTTTTCCCTTTCAATCTGTTAAAAGTGAATTTATTCCTAAATATCAAATCATCTTTGCATATTTAAGATAAATCCAACTTTTAACATATTAATTTTTATAAACTGTTAAATTCAATTAGTAAATATTTTGTTTCTTTTATTTTAGTAAAATATACATAACAAAATTTATCATTTTAACAAATTTTAAGAGCACAGTTCAGTAGCGTTAAGTATATTCACATTGTTGTGCAACCATCACCATCATCCATCTCCAGAATGTTTTCATTTTCCCAAACTGAAACTCATTAAACATAACTCCCCATGCCCTTCCCTCCAGATTCTGGCAATCACCATCCACTTTCTGTCTCTATGAATTTGACCACTCGGTGTATCTCTTATGAGTGGAATGATAACAATATTTGCCTTTTGTGACTTACTTATTTTACCTAGTATAATGTCTTCAAGATTTACATATGATAGAGCATGTGTCTAAATTTCCTTCCCTTTTAAGGCTAAATAATATTTCATTATATATATATATATATATATATATATATATATATATATGAATTTCAATATATATAATTTTGTTTATTCATTCATCCATCAACAGACACTTGAGTTGATTCCATCTTTTGACTATATTGAATAATGCTGTAATGAACACAGGTGTCAAAATATCATTTTGAGTTCCTTCTTTCAATTGTTTTTGGTATATTCCTGGAATGGAATTGCTGGATCATATGGTAATCCTATGTTTAATTTTTTTCAAAAGAACATTACACTGTTTTACACAACAGCTTCACTAATTTTATTATTTTGCATCTACATTGATTATTCATAAATATTAATAAAATTTTACTTTATACATTATTTTCCTTTGGTAAGAGTAATGCTGGTTTCATAAAATAAGTTAGTATTTCCTCTTTTTTAGTTTTCTGAGTTTGTATACCAATGTGCATTCCTCAGTTATTAAATAAAATATTGTATATAGGTCTATTAGATCAAGCTTTTTATATATCTTTCACTTTTAAAAAGTCCTGGAGACTTTTTTCCTGTGGCTTCACTAAAGGTACTATATAACTCTCCCATTTTTTGTGCCCTAGAATTTTCATATTATGTCTTTACAAATTTTTTTTAAAAGTACACAAATCATGTGTGTACAGTTCAATTCATTTAATTAGTTAATTAACTGATTGGTGTAATTAAGTGAAGCCATCCATTTGATCATTTTTTTAATCAAGAATTAGAACACCTCAGTGAAAACCCTTGAGCCTTCTCCAGTCACTACTGTTACTGTCTCTAAAGCACAGCCATTATTTTGAACTTTTATATGCACTGATTCAGTACGTATGCGTACATATTCTTCCGTATCTCATTCAGCATGTCAATTCCTGGCTGCGTTTGCTCAATACTATGACTGTGAGACTCATCCATGTTGATTCATTTGTCAATACATCATTTGTTCTCATTACCATATATTTCTTCCTTTTTAGGAATATATTTTATTTATCTATTCTGAGTTGATGGATATTTAGATCATTTCTTTTTGAGGACTGTTATGGATTGATGTGTGTTCCCCCAAAATTCATACATCAAAGCCCTAATCCCCAGTATCTCAGAATGGGACCTTATTTGGAGATAAGGTCTTTATAAAGGTAATCAAGTGAAACTGAAATCATTAGTGTGGGCACTCGTCCAGTATGCCTCATGACCTTATGCAAAGGGGAAATTTGAGACAGACAGCCACATAAGGAGAATGCCATGTGAAAATGAAGCAAACCACCAGAAGCGAGGGGAGAGGCCTGGAACAGATTTTCCCTCACAGTCCTCAGAGGTACCACCCCTGATGATACCTTGATCTTGAATTTCTGTCCTCCACAACTGTGAGATAATAATTTTTATTGTTTAAGTCACCCAGTGTGTGGTACTTGTATGGCAGACCCGCAAGCTAATACAAGAGCTATTAAACTGTAGCTGCTATCACTATTCTTAGTCATGCTTGTTACTCAACAAATCTATATGTTTCTATTCTATATATGCTTAGGAAGGGAAATTTGGGTCATGTGATATGCATCCACTTAGGTTTTTCAGATATTTCCAAATAGTATTTATGGTGCTTATACCAATTTATATTCTTATGAAAATTGCAGAAGAATTTAACATGAAGGCCACGGCAGTTTTTGCAGGTTTCAACCTTATCTGGTCAAAATAGGACCACAGAGCTAACAAAATTTATTCCTGCTACTTCGGTAGAAAGACTCACATTGGGGGAGTTTGTTGATCAATACAAACGGTTGAATTCATGAATTAATAAATGCAGTTTAAGTACTGACAGCATAAAAGTGTTATGCCAGCCTTGCAAAGAGATTCAATGAGATTCAGAGGTCATACGAGGATGGGTTTACCAAGCAATCGTCAATTACTGAGCAGTCTGACATGGATGGATCTCCCCTACATTCTCAGACAGACTGTGATGAATAAGGAAGGTCTCCTGTCGTATCCCAGTCAGTTTTGTACTCAAAACAGAGCTCAACCCACCCACCACCTACCCCACCCACATCCTATAGAGACATTTTTCCATCCTGGCACCCCTTTGGGGGAGTTTTACCTAAATTACTAAGCCTCTAGATTCTGTTCACTTGTGTCTTTCCAAGAACTGCTCTCAGGAATAATGCTACAATTACAGCTGTGAATTATTTGCCTAGAATGAAAGCAGTAAGTGTAGGCATTTAAGATTGAGCATATCTTTACGTTTTCCATTTTATTGTAACTTGGAATTTCATATTCAAGTGGTCCTATCTTGGACCCTAAACAAGAAATTTTAGTTATTGAACTCGCCAATTTGTACTAGCCTAAATAATCACATTTAAAAATCGAATCATTCACGATGCTTTAAAATAAAGTTCTTGGAATGTTTCACTAAACTGTTATATTCGATAGGTATCTAACTATGAAACACTGTTAGGTGTTTTGATGAACAACAACAATAAAAAAATGTTCACCCAGAATGAATTTATGATCATAAGGAACATGTTTCATGAAACAAGGCTTCATACTCAATTAACTTACTTCCCTATACCACAAAAGGTACATTTTTAAAAATTTTATTGTTTATAAGTTTTTCCAGTCCCTTCTTCATCGCATGCCTTATTGAAAATCTAATGAAGTTGAATTTTAAAAGGCCGTGTTCTATACCTGAGGAACATGACATAGAAACCATAACTACTGCCAGGAAAAGGGCAAGGTTCTGCCTTTACTACAACATAGACTTTAAAATTATTACCATTAAAATAGCAATACTATGCATTCTTGCCCACATGTGGCTTCTCTCATTACTAAACTGTAAATCCCAAAGACCTAATTAAGTCAGTACTAGCGTTTCCTACTCAGGTAGCCTCTGAGTGACAGTTTAATAAGGAGTGTTTTAGTGATCCTGTAAGTCAGAGCTAAACTCAATCCTAACAAGGTACACAGAGCACTTTCGAGAAATTTTTTCAGAAAACTTTTCTCCATAAATGATTCCATGATTCCTCACTTATGTAAGGAAACAGATTTTTACAACTCTGTTCTTGGTGTTAAAAAATGACACTTTCAGAAACAAGTTCCTTTTCGTTTTATATATGAGAGATGTTGCTATGAAAAAAGATGACATTTTAAGAAATGTAAAAATGATGCACTTAACCATAAAATTTAAGTCAAGGAATTTAAATGACTTCAACAATCCCATTATTAGTGCAGAATATTCCCACTGTGTCAGATCCTGTGTGCTTTGTTTACTGCGTATCTTCTAAATCTGTTTTTTCCTGTGTTATTCCAAGTCTCAGCAATAGATATTTTCAGCCCGTGTTATGTGAAGCTCTAATTTCTGGGACAAAGACTTAGAAAGGATTAGGAACCACAATGAATCACTAGATGATTCCACTTCAGCACTGTCACAAGTCCTGGTTATTGAAATCACGGTTACTGAAAATGAAGTAATTACCTAATGTTAGGATTGAACACATTCCAGCGTCATAACACTTGGAAAATATATTAGTGTTGGCATGTAAAACACAACTGTAACATAATAAACACAATACTGCAATTCAGTCTTTTCACCTATAAAAACCAGCATTACAATCATAGTACCTAGTTGATGTAGTTATTATTCAGGATTAAGTAAACTAATATATATACATACATATGCTTAGAACACAATTTCATGTAAGAAGTGCTAATATAAGTGTTTTCTATTTTTGTGCTTGCTTATAATCACTAAAAAGCAATAGTACCCCAGACTTCTAAATACTAAAGCTCATTTCTGGAAAATATTAACATCAATTCGCTTAAAAATAACCAAATATTGGCAAAGTTGATTTGAATGTTATCACTGGCCATAAGTGTCCTAAAACAAAATGAGACAGAGAGAGGAAAAACAAAAAGTATTGCATAAATATCAATGGCAATTATTCTACTGAAAACTAGGAAACAATTAATAAAACTGATCAGAAGCAACAAACAACATACATGGTAGCTTTTTTGGAGTGTCCTACCATTGGATTATAACAGATGTGAATACAATAGAGTTTTGAAACACCTACACACTGATTAAGCAGGAGAAACCTCAATACCCAGCTCATACCCATCTTCTGCAGAAATCGGTATAGTAATTAGTCTGTCCTCAGATTGGAATTTAATGTCTCTGTCTTCCCTTCTTAACTCAAGAAACTTGGTGTTTCTTTGAGAAGAAAACCCTCAAGTTGAGGTAAAGAAATTGGGCAGATTAAAAATATATACACTGGCCAAGATATGGAAACAACCAAAGTGTCCTTTGATAGACAACTGGATAAAGAGGATGTGGTACATATATACAATGGAATATTAATCGGCCATAAGAAAAGATGAATACTGCCATTCGGGACAACATGGATGGATCTTGAGATTATCATGCCAAGAAAAATAAGTCAGACAGAAAAAGTCAGGAACCATGATTTCACTCACGTGGGATATAAAACTGAAAGCACATAGTGCAATACATAGATGATATATTATAGAATTGAAACCTATGTAGTATTATTGACCATTGTCACCTCAATAAATTTTAATTAAAAAAATTGAAAGCAACAAATGAACAAGACAAACAAACAAAAACTCATAGACACAGACAAAAGTTTAGGGGTTACCAGAGTTGGTAAGGGGGAAGGGGGTGATAGAAAAGGGTAAAGGGGGTCAAATACATGGTGACAGAATGAGATATGACTTTGGGTAGTAAACACATAATGCAATATATAGATGATGTCTTATAGAATTATACACTTGAAACATATATAATTTTACTAACCAGTGATATTGGAATAATATTGGTTATATATATATATATATATATATATATATATATATATATATATATATAAATATCTATTATATAATTTAAGGAAATTAGGAAAATGCACAATTAAGTAAAATGCAGGGTAACTTCCTGCAAAATTTTGTTAACTGAAATCATATAAAACTCTCTTTAGAATGAGAAAAAGGAAACCATCAACAAAATAAAAAAGCAACCTACTGAGTAGGAGAAAATATTTGCAAATTGCATACCTGATAAAGGGCCAATATCCAAACTATATAAAGAACTCATACAACTCAACAGCAAAAAATAAAAAAATCCAATTAAAAAATGGGCAGAAGATCTGTATAGACATTTTTTCCAAAGAACACAAATGATCAACAGACACATAAAGAAGCTTAACATCACTAATCATCTGAGAAATGCAAATCAAAACCACAATGAGATATCACCTCTCACCTGTCAGAATGGTTATCATCAGTAAATCAACAAAGAAGTGCTGGTTAGGATGCAGAAAAAAGGGAACCCTTGTGCATTACTGGTAGGAAAGAAAATTGGTACAGCCACCATGGAAAATAGTACAGAGGATTTCAAAACATTAAAAATAGAACTACCATATGACTCAGCAATTCCACTTCTGAGTATTTATCTAAAGAAAATTAAAACATCAAATAAAAAAGATACATATGCCCCCATGTTCATAGCAGCACTATATACAATGGCCAAGATATAGAAACTACCTAAGTGTTCATTGATAGATGAATGGATAAAGAAAACCTGGTACATATATACAATAGAATATTATTCAGCCATAAAAAAGAATGAAATCTTGCCATTTGCAACAACATAGATGGACCTCAAAGGCATTATGCTAAGTGAAATAAGCCAGATTGAGAAAGACAAATACCATATGGTCTCTCTTATATGTGGAATCTAAAAATAAAAACAATAATGTCCCTGTTAAGTTTTTTAAAAGCAGATCATAAAACAGTAGCAAATGCAACATTTCTTGAGCACTCGCTATATATGCTATGCATTTTGCAAACACTTTAAGCATTTTCTTGCTAATCTTCTCACGGATTCATAAAAGAACTAAATTATCACCAATTTCCAGATGGAAAAATGGAGGCAAAGAATTATCTTGCCCAAAATATTCTTTTAAAAATTTACAAATTCTTTAAAGGTTATTTATTGAGATTATATCCTGTATCAACTGAAGGCAATGTAACATTTATTTAGTTGTGATCTATTATGAATTGAATTGTATTCTGCAAAAATTCATATGTTGAAGTCCTAGCCACCCAGTTGCTCATAATATAATCTTATGTGGAAATAGGTCATTGCACACGTAATTGTTTAAGATATAATACACAGAGAGACTTATTTGTAGATAAAATTAAGAAGCCATTTTAAGAGATATATCTATGTATGCTTATATGGAATGCTTGTCAAATTATATTATTTAATGGGGAAAACTGGTTCAGAGTATCTGTGGTGGACAGTCTCTAAGATAGTCACCAATGATCTCTGCTTCCTGGTATTCACACCCTTATGTATTCCTCACAATGAGTGTGGGTGACTTGTTTCTAACAAATAGAATATGACAAAGGTGATGAAATACCACTAAAATTTGGATTACATAAAGTTGCGACTCTGTCTTGTGAGCAGATTCCACTGTCTCCTTGGCTAGCATGCTTTACATACCAAGTGGCCGAATGGCAAAGAACTGTGGGCAGCCTGGAGCCAACAGTCAGCAGGCAGCAAGACCTTCCACCCCAAGCCCACACAGAGCACGTACATGGATTCCTCCCCACTCAGGTGTCCAGAAGAGGTTCCCAGGTCTGGACGACACCTTGATGGAGCCTCATGAAAGGTTTAGAGCAGCAGAGTCGTGTCTCAACCCGACCAGAGAATCTGTATGTACTAAATATACATTGTTGTAAGCTGCTTACTATGCTTATGATAACTGGTTATGTAGCATAGATAACGAATACAACTAGTACCTGGAACGGGGATGCTTCTACAACTAAAGTGTGGGCGTGGCTTTAGACCCAGGCAGTAGTTAAAGGCTGGAAATATCCGAAGGGAAATCAGACAGAAAGTCTAAATTGCCTGGCCCAGGCTCTTAGTAGAAATCTGAACAGTGAGGACACTGCCAGCCAGGGACCCAAAGAAGTGAGGTCTATGCTGTTGGAAACTAGACGGAGGGGTCCTTAGTATGAAGTGGCAAAAAGCTCAGCAAAATTTTCATCTCCATTATATGGAAACAGAATATTTACATGATAACCTTGGTTATCCAGGTAAGGAAATGTCCAAGCAAAATGGTGAGATGCCCCCTGGTTTCTTCTTGCTGCTTATATAAAGTGCAAGAGAAGATAAACTGAGTGATGGACTGTCAACCCAAAAAGGTGGCAGGGCTGCTGATCTGCAAGTTCTCAGTCTCCTAAGATGGCAAAAGAAGCTAACATTTAGAAACGGCTTCCACACACAGTCAGAAAAATGTTTCTGGATAGAGGACTGTTCTAGAGATAAAGCTGAGTGTGCAACAGGGCAAACCTTTTGTTAAAACCTCAGAAAGATAACGTATCAGAGTATTCATTCACGAAAAGAGTCACTTAGAGAAAATAACAATGTGCCTAATCCCGCCATAAAACCACTGAGCCTCTGGGAAGCTTCAGAACACTGTCCCTCTGCCATCTCTGCAGGAGCCCAGGGTGGGAAAGGATTCACCTAGAAGACAACTGTGGGTGTGGCTTTTGTGTCAAGGGGTGAATCCCAATGAAATTTCCAACAGGCCCACAAATTGTTGCAAAAATTATGTCACCAAAAACACTGACAGTTTGAACTAAAAGGAACAAAGAGAACAAAAAATGAAAATAGACTGCTGGTCCCCCTAAGTTTCTACTGGCAGTGAGCATACTGAGAAAATCACTCAAGTGCTAGCAACACATGCTACTTTTCATGCACTAGGCAAGCAGATTCCGGATGAAAGTAGGAGTGCAGAAGGCAGAGCAGGAGCTCTACAAACTGTGACACTAACGATGAAACAAACCGAGAGAAAAGGCTTTCTGCACTTTGAGCCCGTCTGCCTGCCAGTCTTCGTAAAGGGCAGGATTTGAACACTAAGGCTTCTTGGTTATACACTCAACAAGCCTAGGGTGGCTGTGCATCAGTAAAAGGATTAAAGAGGAAGTCACTGTCATTGCTCCCACTGCCACAGATGGAAGTCTGAGAGGTAGAAATGCAGCCACTCACTACCTCCCTATCTGCAGAGAAGTGTGTACCATCAGCTGTCTGCACTCTCAGGACGTGTCCCAGGAGGTGGCAAACTGCGTAGCCACAAAGCCAACACTAGCAGTTCTTTTCATTTTCCCTTCTGTAATAGATTTGCTAGCTAAGGCCCTTGGATTTTGAAATGCAGTAAAACTAGTAGGCCAGTAACACCTTTCAGATATTTCCTGGGGAGGGCAGGGGAGGATTCAACACTGGATGCATGAATCTACACACACACACACACACACACACACACACACACACACACAAAAGATACAGAGAGTTACTCCCATGCTTTGAAATCTCATTAAGGAGTTTACAAAGAGTGCCCAGCTGGATTCCCAAATGTTAGGGACTCCTTTTCACCTCCTGCTTTTCCCACTTCCGAACAGGAATATTTGTGGCTGTTACCCTAAGCCTCAGCCACCAGTCTGTGCTGGCAGATGACTCGTGCCTTTTGTTTCCTAAGTGCACAGACACTTGTGCTCAGGAGTTCCCCTAACAACCACACCCACCTGCACCTGCGCTGGATTCCTGGTTCTGAAGGCAACAGTGTGTGCTTGGAGAGAATTCTGCAATCGCTTATTGCTCTGTAGAACTGGGATGGGGCCTAAAGTCCTCAGCATGTGAAAGGGTTGTGTGTATTTCGATGCCAGACTTAGTTACACAGGTTCTAGGATGGTTTCCACCACTTCCTGCCTCCTGTTATTCATGGACTTGTGTGAAACCCTCCTCTTAAAGTAGTTTGCTTCTAATCAATAGAATACTTCAGAGTCACGGGATATAACTTCCATGATTAGAATTACAGAAGATGTAACTCTGTCAGACTTTGTCTATTGCCTTCTCAGAGAGCTCTGTGTGGCAAGGAGCTGAGGGTGGGCTGTGGAATACCAGCAGGAAAGGAGACCCTCACCACAGCCCATAAGAAGAGACATCCTGCCAACTAGAAGCAGAGCCTTCACTTGTCAAGGCTGCAGATGAGACCCCTCCCCAGTGACTCGCGGACTGTGGCCTCATGGGAGACCCTGCAGCAGTGACACAACTCAGTCACATCCAGTTTCCTGATTAGTGGAAACTGTAAAATACTAAGTGTGGGTTGCTTTAAGCTGCCAATTTGGTGGTAATCTGTTATGTAACAATAGATAAAAAAAGAGTGTTGTGTGTAAATGCATGCTTTAAAATGTGTAAATACTACACATAAATATAAATATATGTAAAAATAAGTATTTGTATTTCTGAGACAAATACAATAAATGAGAGAGGATGGGTTCCTCGGAAAAGAGAATAGGGACCTTCTGTTGTGAGAAGTTATACTTTTCTTTGTATAACCTTCGTAGTTTTTGCAATTTTTTAAAAAAAAATTTTGTGTTACTAAAAATACTAATTATTTTTAAGAAAATAAGTCACTTTGTACCTGTCATTTAAACAGTAACTAAAGATTCATTTTATAGGAAAACTTACCCTATTCTATTTTAGCAATATGAGGCAGCTTGAGATCTAAGATAGTTAATTTTTAGAGGAAAAAACTCTCCAATCAGAAAGCAATCAAGGTGAGGGCACACCTCAGTTCAATCACTTGACAGAGTTTGGAGCTCAGAAATCAAGTCCGTCGTAATTTCTCTGCAACCTCTTGAATCAAGCACAGATATCAGAATGCATTAAGCTTCAGTGAAGATGTAAGCGGCAGCTTACAGAGCTCTTGTTCTTTTAACACCTTGGTACATAAAATGGAACAATTTGTCTTTATTCCCTCAACCTCACAGGTTTACTAAAATTTTATTTATACTCAAAGTGAAATTCTTACATCTGAGATAAATCTTCTTACATAACATCAGGGATGAGGTTGCCTGATATAATGTATTAATTGTAGAAACAAATGCTGCATACATACACATGCCAAGCAGGAGTGATGAACACAGGAGCTTCTACTCACAGGAAATTGTCATTTTAATAAGACAGGTTAAATAAACCACCAAAAATGTGTCAATGTGATATTAAAATAGATATGTCTGCAGCGAAGCTAATGGGAAATACAGAGGCACCTACCTATGTGAGTCTATAAATAAGGAGACCCGGGGAAATTTCCAGAAGAGCAAGCACACTAGTTAAGGTTTCCCACCTCCATCATGACTAGCACAATTTAGAATTTCACTTCCATTTTGCTTGGAGTTTGATTCTTAACTCTTATTTGATGTTTTGCTTTTTGTCTGATAATCCTATTTTCAACAACACCAAAAAAAGTGTTGGCAAAGCTAGCAGATGATGCCAGTAGCGAATCCTGAAAGACTGGACATCTCTGCAGGGTTAGAAGGATGGTCAGTGAAGCCCAGCCATCAACAGCAGATGAGAAACATTTGGGAATAAGAAGGAGCTATGCTAGAGGGTCTAAAAGAATGTCGGAGAGTTGGCGGGAAGATGCACAGGGGCGGCTCGGCAGGAAATGCTCTCACTGGACATGAACAGATGGTAGAAAGAAAAAATTACACTTACACTTACACACACACACACACACACACACACACACACACACACACACACACATTTAAAAGCTGTGGAGAACAGCCTGAGAAGTTTGAGTAGGCTGACAATTATCACACCACATTATCTATTATTTTTAGTTTGCAGATTCCTATTTATTTCACTCAGGGAGTGCTCCTGAGTACACCACTTATTTTGAAATGAAGGATTTAGAGAAGAGTGGGTGAGTTTAGGAGAGATCAGAGTGACTCAGGGAAGCCGAGCACAGATGCTATGGCAGACTGCCACCCCATCTTCCTGGGATGCGTGCAGGCTGCCTAATGACATTTTCTAGGGGGCTTGCAGTCGCTCCAAAGCTCAGCCCCAGGGAGGCCACATTCGGGCACATCACCTGCTTCACAAACTCCCTCCATCTCTGGGCACAAGAACGACCACAGCTGCCGGTGTGACATCAGTAGCACCTCCACTGCATTCTGGGTGCTTTTGCGTGAACAAAATTATTCCATAATTCTTACCTTCTAAGTGAGAAACCAAAAATCATCCTTAAAACTAAACTATATGCCACAAGATATGGAACATTTGCTCCCAGCTGGGATAAAATATTTCACAAATCATGAATCCAATACCCTCTTATTATACCAGTATCTTATGGAATGTGCTGGCTAGTATGGGAAAGAGGGAACACGCAGAACTTCCGTTGTTAAAACACATCACTTAATCACAACTAGATATCTGAAGGGAATAGAAATGGCAGATAATTTAAACTAATGAACAAATTAGGGTTTGGGGGAATATCTTTTAATTTCAGTCTTATCCTCCATACATGCCTTTGGTCACTCCTCTGAATTAACCCCACCTCAGAAACCACACTTCCCCAAAATAGGTCAATCATGTTTAACAAAATTAAAAGCTCTTATGGAAATAATAAGCCCTTTAAAGGGCTAAAATCATGAAATGTCTAAAGATCTTGTCACCAATATTAGTCAGGCTGCAATTTAAATGACAGGCAGGAAAAACTACAGATAGCTTTTCTTTTTTGTTTTCCTGTTGGCTTAATTTTCCACAGTTTCCTTTGGCAGGAAGTGAGTTATTTTTCTCAAAATCCCACACAGTCCATAATAAGAGTAGAGCGGTAAGAATTATTCAAGCCTCACTAATTACTTCTTTTTTTCTGTGAACCCAATTTTACTACAGATCCAAACTAACCATTACAGAAATACCCTTGACATGATACACATATAACCAGGAAAATCACTGACCCGGTGGCTAGGAAGTCAAAATAAGGGTGAAATAAAGTTGAGAGGTAGAAGATGTGAACACAATTACAGATAGAATAAATACATATGAAATTTATTTAAACTATTCCATTTTTTTCAGTCCTGCACATTTTGCATCTTATTCCACAATAACAGCTACTAATAATGTTAATAATTAAAGCATTTACTAAACATCTGATATGTGTGGGTACTTATAAACTTGGCATTCGTTGTCTTATTTAAACCTTTCAAAAACTCTTAGAAGCACATACCAGCACTATCCTCACATTATAGCTGTGGAGAAAGAGACATGAGGTGATTACGACCATCACCATAACCCTGTAGCCAGTAACTGAAAGTTAAAACAGAACTCCAAAGCTTTACATCGTGTACACATCATCATATTCTACAAGTTACACGTAATATTTAGATACTTATGAGATATACAATGTTTCTTCTTCACAACTCAGGATTAAATATATTATTTTATATATACCTATATGTATGTTGCATATACGTATAAATATTAACTCATCAGTTACTAGAATTTCATTTTATTTGCCCCATGCCACAACTTTAGCATTGATAATGAAAGACTCTGGTAGATGCATTGGTTTTGTTTTCTTTTACTTTTGGTCACGATCGTACTTGAACCAGGTGAGCCTTACCAGGAGGTCACTATTGTGACCTTCACCAGGGACAGGGCCGTTAGGTCAGTACCATAATATTGATGGGGCATCACAGACCTCCAACATCCAACCGGTATCTTGGCAGTGTGAGCAAGGCTCTGATGCCAGGGAAGGAAACTGATAATTGTGGCAGAAAAGCAAAGGCAAAAGCAGGATATCAGACTAACATCGGTACTCACCGTCACTGAGTCACTCTACCCTTGAACTCTGCTACCAATAGAACCAAGTTCTAATTCAGGAGTTAGAGCAACAAAACTTGTTATATACTAGGAAAAATGAAACTCAACAAACTTCACCAGTACTGCTGGTCTGTCAAGACTAGAAGTCAACATGAAAAATATAGTTTAAATACTTGACACCTAAATGAGTTCATGAACGATGTTGCTGTGTGAGAAAATTACAGCAGTTACAACTCAATAGATTTCTAAATAAGAAGGTAAAATCCATTAGTACTCAGTTCTTCTCTGATTAAAAATACAAAACAAAACAAAATGAAACCCCCAATCAATATACAGCCTGAAATGTGGTTGATAGAATTTATTTTCACAGTAAGAGTAATACAAGTAGAAGTTCTAACTACTTCCTACTTTATTCCTCCCCTCAATTCTTTCTGAGAAGGGGGAAAAAATGTTTCTTCATGGTATGTTTTCAAGGATTTTCAAGTAAGAGTTCCAGAATGCTCTGACACTCATACTTGCTTTCTCAAACTTGATGGAATCTGGAGTGGATTTGGGTTGGGGTGCACACTAGTGAGAAGCCATTGTTGAATCAAAAGTGAGTGGCATGCAGGTTTACGGAGCGTGTGTAGAGGGAAATGGAGACTTTCAACAAGGCAGTTCTGAAAGGGAGCTCATGCATGAAGTAGACACCTAGAGCAGTTGCACAGAGACAGAGACGTGTTCGTTCCACACCATGCTTAGAAAGCCGCAGCATCTCTGCTGACGAGGAAAGAAGATGGTGTTGGACCGGGACCATCCCTAGGATTTGACAAGAAGGAAAACCAGGACAGATAAGAACTGTGACCATTTCCTTAGTCACAGCTCCTGAGGATATTTCTAACCTATTCCTCCTGAGTAATTTATGTAAATCAATATAAAGGAAACATATGTCACATGGGCTGAAATATCTGCAATGTTGTTTAAATAATTATATTTTATTATGGTGATTCATTAAAAAAATCAAATCTAGCAATTGGCAGATTCAATCATATTTTACAGGGAATGTAAATCTACTATTTATAAGAAAAAAATCATTTATGGCTTAGATAAGTATCAAAAGAATATAGGCTGATGAAACAGTTATAAATGAAACTATTTCCTGAAAAAAGAAATTTTATTTAAAGGGCCTTCTTTTACTTAAATGATTATGTATTAAAAAGTTAATTTTTAATTATAGCAACCCAGAATCATGTTTCTTTGTAATCAGAAATAATTTAGTTAGGATGCTGTATCTTTTAAGGATGGGTCCTTTCCAATAAATAATCAGCACAAATGTAAATCAATTCAATTTAATGGAGTTGTTTACCTAAGATTTGATCTGAAAATCAACACTGTCACAGTCTTTGATCAGAGCCAAACAGTACTTGACAATAGAGCAAGTTAATTTTCTGTTTCATTGTATTGTTTTGTATTGTAGCAAATAACACAAAGCACCACTTCCATCTCTTGATCACCTAGAAGTGATCTTATTTAAATATTCAAAAGTAACTATGTCCTCAAGATAATTTTTAGCCATAGTCAAGGTTCCACTTTTTTCATACTTCTTCAAACAATGCTCAAATGTTTGTACTTTCCGAAACAATGCTACAACACCAGAATATTTGTTTTCTTTAGTACAACCTTTATCACCAACTTGAGCTAGAATGTTATTTACCTCAGTACTATAATGGCTTTCTAAAGTATACCCTTGAACATCGTCAATCAGTCTTATAAATTATAAGCCTAGAGAGTCTTTCATGTCTCTCTCAGGAAGGTAATTTCTCAGAACTCTGTGAAATAACTAAGCTGAAAATTTGTGCTTTTTGTTTTTATAAAGTTACACATTCCTTAAGACTCATTTTCCTGAAATATTTCTCATTAAAAAGGAATATATTTGGCTATTAAGACCTGCAAAACTGAAGATAATTCTTTTGTGAAAAATTTTCCCTTGAAATAAAATTCTACTAAGGAAGAGGATCCTTTTAGGAATTATTCTTTTAATCTTATTTTGGGGTATTGGCTGACGTGCCAGAATCTATTAAATGGTAATTGCAAAATTTGGTTTTAGTTGAACAATTTGTTTAATGTAAATAAGAGGATACCAAAATTACCAGAGCTTTTTTCAATGTTAGATAGTTCTTTGCAATTTGAATCCATCTCTGATAATAATCAATAATATTATACTGAAAATCCCAGACGTGATATTTTAAGGTAAAGAAGTCAAAGGATATTTTAAAATAATAATTTGCATATTCCACTCAAATGTGTGATGTTATCTTATTCCTGGACTGCACTTCAGATATATAAATGTAAGTCCCTAAGACTGCTAGCACAAGCATGGTACTTGTTCTGTCCTTAGCATCACAAGCAGCTGTTAAAAATATGTGGGATATAAAACTAAAGCGACTAGTAACCAAAACAAACAAAAACTCATAGACACAGACCACAGTTTAGTGGTTACCAGAGGGTAAAGGGGGAGGGGGAGGAAGAAGAAGGTAAAGATGTCAAATACTTTGTGGTGATGGAAGGAGAACTGACTCTGGGTGGTGAACACACAATGCAATACATAGATGATATATTATAGAAATGTACACTTGAAGCCTATATAATTTTGTTAACCAATGTCACCCAATAAAAATTAAACAAAAAATTATTTTCTATCTCCATCCACTGTGGAGGACTAGAAGACTGCTCCAGTAGCAATGAACACACTTGGCACACAGATACTAGTTTTTAAATATCATTCACTTAAATTGGGCTTGGCTCCTTGCAGAAATGGTTTCAGCCCTGGAGCAGAAAACTCATGATGAAACTGGCATGGCTTCTTGTGATAGAACGCAAAATGGTGCTCAAAGAATGACAAGGAAATGCCCTAACGACAGAAGTCGGCTTGATGAAGCTCCCGCTAACCAAGCCTGGGATACTCTCAGTGCAAAAAAAAGGAAAAAAAAAAGTAATTATATTAATGGGTTACAGCACAGTGATTAGAATCCATTGAATAAAATATGAATTCATGAGTCCAGGCTGATTTAAGTAAATGAACAAAAAGAAAGAGTTGCTCTTCTTTGTAACAGAATGCCAACTGATAAATGCAGTAATAACAAGGCAGTTAGAAAATCAGTATTTGACACATTTCCTAGCAATAATTGACAATAAATCAGATCTCTACATCTTCTCATATATTCTCCTGCAATATTAACTCCTAAGGGAAAAATAATGAGTTTTTCAGTGCAGAAAACTGTAAGATGGCACCTTAATTAACTGAGTGATCAAAGTTAATGTCATCAGGAACGGGACCAAACAGACTCACGTGACTCCCAATACAATGCACTGCAGACTCTACAATCACTTTTGTGTGGTGTCTGCCAAAAATGTAAAACCTCAATCAAATCACAAGAAAACATCAGACCAACCCAAAATGAGGCAAATCCTAAAAACTAACTGCACTGGCCAGCAGTCTTCACAAATCTCAAGGTCATGCAACACAAGGGGAGATTTAGATACTCTTCCAAATTAAACTAAAAAATGTAATGAAAAATGAACATTCAATATAACATAAGGTTTTCTGTTGTTATAAAGGAAATTTTAAGGATAATTTGTGAAATCTGGAGAAAGGCTATAGATTATGTTATAGTGTGACTTATTTAATTTCCTGATTTGCATTTGAGGTTATATTTTAAAATGTTACTATTCCTAGGACCCATACACAACCTGACATGTAAAGGGGGCATTATGTCCTCAATCCTCAACTTACTCTCAAATGTTTCAAATGCACATTTATGACTATGTGCATGTGCGTAAACAGTGTAAAGCAAATACAATTACATATTAAAGTAGAGGAATCTTGGAAATGAGTATACAGGGAACTGTTTTCACTATTCTTTTTAAATTATTTTTTCAATTATAGTTAACGTGCAGTATTATATGTGTATCTTTGATGAAAGATACACATATCCATGAAATTGGGATATCTGCTCTGCATCATGAATTGCTGTGGGGGTCAAATGAGATACTGTACTGGAAAGTCCATTTAAAACTATAAATTCCTGACAAATGTTAACTGTATTCTTAACAATAAATGCATGTGTAATTCTGATCAATTGTAACAAAATATGCATATTTAAAACTTGAAATCTTCTTTTACAAGATCTCTAAACTAACAAGTATTCACATCACATCACACAATGTACTTAAGTTATGTAGTGTTCTAAGAGATCTAAAATGTACATTAATCTCAAACACCACTTGGGGTGCTTACAATCTAAGGGAAAAAACCTCATTAAATGGGGGGTTGGTAAACTATAAATTAATAACCATAAGTTAATAAAACTACTACACTGAGAAAGAGCTTTAGATTAATAACCATCAATTCTGATTCTAGACAAAAAACCCGAAAATCAGTTTAAATAAAAATCATAAGTGTTGTGAAACAGGTTGAATTTCAATTTGAATGTTAATTAAAATTTAGACCTATCTGCTCATTTCATATCAATTTCATTCATAAGAGGCTTATTCTTTCTAGTCCTTAAAGGTTTCTTCCTCTTTCACATTTAAAGACTTTTGGAGACTTTTCATCCACAAGTATCACTACTGGTTAATGACATTAAAATACCGATGACATTGTCAAACAACTACCCTAAAAACAATTTTTACTTTATCTAGTAATGGAAGAAATTATTCCCTAGAAGATGTTTCCTAGTGAGTCCTGGGAGAATTAACAATTATTCCGCCTGAATTCTGATTGACATTATAATTTGTCTTCACCCAACTCTCCAATTGAATACCAGAAAAATAATTAGCATAATATTTTCTGATTTTTTTAGGTAAAAAAGGCAAATGATTATTTTTAGGTGTGATTTATTTTCTAATGAAGTTGTTATTTTTATACCTCTATCAAACAGGCTATGTCTTTTCTCAGATTCCTAATAAAGCACAAGGCTTATTTTTTTTTTTTTTTTTTTACTTATTTCTCTTTTTTTGAAAAGTATTGCATAGAATTTTAGAATATTGAAAAATGTGAAAGCAAAATGAACTAGATTTGCACGGACATTATTAGCATTTAATATACATGTGTGTAGCTGTTTTGTTATATGTAGATAAACATATAGCTCCAACTTGTACATACCTAGGAGACACTCAAAATTTTGTGTTCAAAGAATGTATAAATAAACCATTGATGACACCACAAAAGATGTGATGTGAAAGTGTCAGCAGAAGAAGGTAAATGAGCGAAGGTAGACTCTGATTCCCCAAGGCCTGCACACTGCAAGGATCCTGCATATTGCCGAGCAAGGTGACCCTGAGCTGGCGTGTCAAGTAGCAGCATATCTGAATGCTTGGAAAAGGCAGGGAGACTGGATCAGAGGCAAAATCTCATTTGCAGAAATGGAGCCAACATGACCAATCCAAATAGCCAAGGCAATTGTTACTCCATGTTAAAAGGTTAAGTGGGAGATCAGTCTAGCTCCATAGCAATTCCAGGAAGATCCAGTAAACTCTACACCAACCTTAGGATCTGGTCTCTTCTCGGCTGCTATGCGATCACAGAATCTAGATCCTCCCCCAACACATACTCTTGGTCCATTAGAGAAAAGGAGGGGAGGGAAGAGATCTGAGACACAATCTCTCTAGCAGAACAGTTACCTAAACAGTCTCTAAGTTAAGGAATCAAAGTGAGACGGAAAACTTAAAGGCTATATTTACTTTTGTGAGTTTTTTCTCCACCACTATTGGATGTACTGATTACATCATTAACAGACAAAAAATAAAACTAAATGATTTTGTGATGAATGACTATTCGAATCATCCATGCTATTCTCTCTAATACGCACAGCAGAATGATCCACATGAGCCCATCATCACGACCAGTTACACACTCTTCAGAACCTTCCTGAAAAGGTGATAGCACATGTGATGATATTTCCTCTCAACCACAGAGATGGGTTAATTGACCCTGTAACATGAACGACCACTTCGTATAAGTTAAAATCTTTAAAAAGACTATTTATGAGACTCTCTCTGTGTTCCAGTAAGGAATCAACTCAAAAGCTCTTGAATTATAATTACAGGCCCTCAGAAAAGTGAATCTTATTTGGAACTAAAGTTCTATTCTGCAGACATCTGGGTCTTCTCTCTGAGGGGAAGCATTAAGCCTACTGATTATTTATATGAAAGACCTATTCCCAGAAGGAGAGAAAGGCACTCTTCCGAAATTTAAAATAAATTATTGGGTTTTAATCACAAACTGTTTAATAAATTCAAATGTTTAACCAATAAAGTGCAGCTTTACATTTCTCATAAAACAAAGCAACATTCTGTTGTAGCTTGAGATTATTAATATTTTATAATCTGAATAGTAGTTATCAAACTCTAGTCTGTCCTTGCTTCCAATGAAGGAAGGAAGTTCAATTTGGGGAAGTGATCGCCATGGAACAAGAGTATCGGCCCACGGATGCACCGAGTTCTGATTTTATCTGCTCCACATCCATCTATGTAACACACTGAAACTCTGTGGCAGAACCTAGAGATAACAGAAGCGACACTGTACGGAACTTCATGCAGCTGATAGCCTCTCTGAACAGACAGATTTTTTTAATATACAAAATATGTTTTAATACTTAGAACATATTACATAATGTATACCACACTTTTTACTGAGAATGGTGAGAAATACTAGAAAATAAGTTTCAAAAATGTGTTGGAAGATATAGGAGGGCTGCCGCATGATGAGAATCATAAGGCAACGAAGGAAGAGAAGAAACCTCCAACAGCTGAACTTAGCCTTTGGGACACCTTTTCCCACAGGGACATCTGTCACTTCCTAAAGAGGCAGAGGAGCAGCTGAGATTCTGAGCAGTGACCCTGGCAGGGTCCTGGCGCTTCAGGATGCTTTTGGGATCCAGCTTTCGCCAAAGAGGGAAATCAAATTAGCCCCTCATGCTCTGTGTTCATACCAGAAAGAACTGTGTCCTAAAACAGAGGTCAGGACATGTTTCTGTAAAAGGCCAGGTAGTGAATATTTTAGGCGTTGTGCACCATACTATCTGTAGTAACTACTTGGTTCTGCTTTTCAAGCAGAAATGCAACAACTGACAATGTATAAACAGGTGGACATCACTGTGTATCAATAAAACCTACTTACGAAAAAAGGAAACAGGTCTGATTTGACCCACACTCAGCAGCTTGCCAACCTCTGCCCTTAGAAAGGGTGAACCAGAAGTATATGAGGTTTAAAAGGAAATGTAGTGTAATCTGCTGAAGAAGTACAGGTGTGAACATGTTCTCTCTAAATATTACTTTTAAAACACTGTATGTAAGAGAGTGCTCTGCTGACTCAGTGCTGGATAAAAAGCCCAAAGCCGTATCCATACACACGGATACGTGCGTTATGATGGGGGTGAACTGGACTGTGTATGAAAATCTCGAGAAAATTAATTTCAGATGAATTGTAGCACTGAAAGTAAATGGAAAGACAAAGAATCTCCTCAAATGTAATGCATGAGAATATCAGGATTTGGGGGAGGGAAATATCTCTTACAAAGACATCACTACTGGTGATAATACTGCATTGTCTATTGGAAACTTGTTAAGAGAGTCGATCCTGAAAGTTATCATCACACACACAAAAACTGTAACTGTGTGGTGATGGATGCTGGCTAGACTTACTGTGGTCATCATTTGCACTAGATATGAATATTAAATCATGTTGTACATCTGAAACTAATATAATGTGTTTTTAATACTTTTTTTTATATTTCTTCAAATTTTCTAATATAATGTCATATGTCAAGTATATAAGGTAGCTCAATTTAAAAATGTGGGGTTAAATATATACATGAAAAGTACTATCCTTAAGGAGAATTACTGAAAAATTGAACCATTGGGCTGAATCATATGAAATTGCCACCATTTGACCATTTTTGACAACAGAAATTTCCATGTTATATGGGCAAACATTGCACATTACAATTGAGACCTTGTTTTTATTTAAAATATAGCATTAAGACAATAAAAAGGGAAGCCACAAGGTTTTGCCAAACAATGCAAGACCTTACTTGACAAGCAATAATCCTGAAAACTCCATGACTTACATTTTCAAAGAATTTTTAAAGATTCTCTGAACTATATTCAGTTCAAGAAATGGATTAATAGACTAATAATACTTCAAGGTATCTCTGTTTCTAAAGTACACAACAGGATTATAAAATAGAATTGGGAGAATGCTATCAATGTTTTATAAATGCTTTCAGAGAAAAAAAATGTAATTTACATAAAAATGAATACGATATTTTAGAGTACAAATAATAATAAATGTAATTTATAGTGAATGTATAATGTAAAACTGTGATTCTAAGAAATAAACATATCTGAATCATTTATTCTTTAGCATGAGAATGGGTTGTGTACCTTAGGAACTCGCAGGCGATGTTTTGACCAAGTGAAGACAACAGCGGTCCACAATCCTTTATTCATAATTCTAAAACACAAAAGGCTCTGGGAAATTTCTTTATAAATTTGGTGCTAAAACTACTTTGGTGGGGGAACTTGTATCCCCAGTCCAGAAGGAATAACAAAGACCGATTTATCCTCCTGCCTAAAACAAACAACCAGAAATTACACATGCCAATAGTTTTCAAGACCTGGGTCAAAGACAATAAAGGATAGTGATCTTTGAGAGCCACATGTGTGCCTGGGGTTGCCCGGCTCACTGCCTAAAGAAGGTTCCAGGCTACATCACAAGGAGGGGGTATCTTGGACATTTGTTCCGTATAGCAGATGAAGACGTGAGTCAGGGTGGTTTTGGTACTGGTTGCTGTTCCCTCAGCCCACCAGCCCCAAAGGGAACTTTGCCTTGTTCCCTCTGATCTTCCCATGACTGGTGGAGTCACTGGAGGAAAAGCTTGCAAGTGTCTGGGAACCCTTTATGTCTGTTTCCTGAGGAGGAGTTTCATACTCACATCCACACTTGGCCTTTAGCAATTCCTTCAACAGTTCTAAATACATCTTTTCAGCAGCTGAAATGGTGTTTAAGGCTGTCTATACTAGGTCTGCAATGCTGGATCTCACCTTAGGCACCCATGTCTGCAGACTCAGCTCTGCGTTTCCTATTCTCTGATATTTAAGGACAGCTGTCCGTTTCCAAAGTATCCAGCTCTCTTCTTGTCCTAAGAGTGGGAACTGGGCTCAATCCAGTCCTGACGTCCCTGAGCTGAACATGAAGTCTACCAAGCTTACAACAACTAAAACCAACAAACACACACACTTTCATTCTTTCTCTTGTCATTTATTTCCCACCAACTTGGGGAAACTAACCTGACTCATTTTGCCTTCACTTTAGACCTTTGCACACATGTTACCTGGATCACCTCAAATTCAAATTTATATCCAAGAACTAACTAGAGTTGCACCTTTCCTTCTGAACCTTCTTCATGGGTGGGAGGGTTATTTTTTTAAAGTACTCATGACAAATTGACAACAATCTTTCATTGGTTTGCTTACTTACACACTGAAAACGACAGAAAATCACTGTCATTCACATAAATCTTTGAAATGCCTATGCCACCTTAAGAAATACACCTCCACAATTATATATGCCAGTTAATTCCTCTCAGATTTCTGTACTAGTCCATTCATGTCCAAGAGAAGGTCAATTATTTCATGGAACCTTCCTTCCTGGTTAGTATTTGCTGATTGGTTTCCATTGTTCCCAACAGGGAGACCGTATACTTGGAATTCCAAGATATGTACTCTACAGCATGCATCATGGAGGTCAATTCATTGATTTTTATGTTTGGTCCTTTTATCCCTCCCAGCAGGATTTATTGTCTGCCATGTGCTAAGCACTGTCTTAGACTGGAGGGATAAAATGGTGAAAAGAAGACAAGGGGTCTATTATTCATGCAAATTATGGATTATCACAAGAAAAAAAGAATAAGTAAATAATCAATTGCAGTAAATGAGATGAAAAAGGGAGGCATGTAATCAGAGCATATAAAAAAGGAGTCTGTGGTCAAAGTGACACTCAAGTTGAATACAGAAAGATAAATTATAGCCTAACAAAAACAGGAGAGCAAATGCAAATTAATGGAATCAGGCATGAGGAAATTAAATAAAAATTATGACAGAGTTTTCAGTGTTTTTCAATTGAGTTAAAATATTATTCTTAGCTTTATTTTAATTATTGTTTAAGTACTTGTGAAGAGGGCTGTCGATCCCAGAGTAAAAATAATAAAAAAGACATCAAAGTTTAATCACCACAGATATATGTCTATGCTTAGTCACAAGAGATCCATGAAAAATTTACCAGAATTTTAAAATTTAGAAAATGTTCTTCCTTGCCCCTTCAAAATCCAGTTAATAATGCACTAGGGGAAAAGACAGTTTACAGTATGTTTTAAAGGAAGATAAAAAGATGACATTATTTGCCCATATTATTTTGAATGATATTCAGAAATCAGTTCTTATGAAGATAGGGGAAAATAATTAATAAAATGAGAACATTTTAAAATCTGAAATAAATATTACTACAAAAGGAATGACTCTTAAAAATATCTCTTCTCTTAATTCAATATAATTTACAATATACCAAGGCATGAATTTAAATTTCTAAAAATAAAGCCATAAAATTGTTTGGCATTATAATAATTTGAAGGAAATACATTTTCTACCTAACAATCACACAGGTATATATGTATAAATACATATATATGCAAAATGCACATATGTGTATATTCGTTCTGTATATGTACATTTTGTATATTCATATATATATACTCATTTTAAGTATACTTGTTCTCTGAGTACTAACCAATTAATTTTCCTTTAAATTCAGTAGAAACCCTACATTAAAATCCTTATAATCGACTTTTTAAAATATTCTTGAGCACAGTTATAAAACCTGTTTCTCAAAGTAAAAGTAAAATACAAACAAAAGCAAATCACGTTTCATTGCAGACAAATACCTCAGCCTATTAGGAGAGCCATGTCCAATCTGATATTAAAAATCCCTCAAAGCGGCACATGGTCTGAAAGAATCTTCACTAGGAACAGCAAATAGAGTGTTGAGTAGAGATTAAAGAATGCTACTAGACACCCAAATTCTATCCTCTTTCTCAGTAAGTTTCCCCAAATACTAAGGCACAAACAAGAAATTACCTTAAGTACAAACACATCTGCAAAGAACTTCCTAAAGTATACTCCATAGCTCAGAAATTGCTAAGACCAACTGATCAGTACAAAAGTTTGTTCTGGAAATAAAGACAACAGTTGCCACCTGAAGGAATTACCCACCACTCAGAACACTCTTACCAAGAAAGACAGAAGAATAATTACAATTTATCTCTGGGAAGAGACTATTATAAGCCATACTTATTGCCAGACGCCTGCAAAAGTTTAATGGAGCTAGCATTCATGCAAAGCAAGAACCAACAATCATCAAGTATCACGATTCTTGCAGCACTAAAAAAAAAAAAAAAAAAAAAATCTGTTAGGCTGTGACAACACCTTTCTGTCCACACAGAAAAAGCCTTAAGGTCTGTAAATAAATATCAGTGATGTTTATAAAAATTGTAAATACCGTTAACATAAACTCATAAGAAATTTTTGAAATATTTGAAACAAGCATTCTTCAACCCTGAGTCTAAAAAATATTCAATAACCTAAAGGAAAACATAAATTACTAGGAGGTAGTGAACAGTTCAGTTCCTGAAAGAGGCAAGGAAAGTTTCTTAAATGGCACCAAAAGTTTATAAGGTCAAAGTTCACAGAAGAAAAACATCTACCCCCGCCACACACAGAACAGACCATTTTTAAACGGAGGTGATTTAAAAACAATTCCAAGTGTGAGTTTTTGCCAAAACACTTCAGGTAATTCTCCAGTGTGGGCTCAACGCCATCGACAGAGATGGAGTACTACGTTCAAGGGGCCAAATTCTCCAACTCGACATTCCCTGATGTTTATAACACTGTTTATAATACCACTCGTCTGGAAGGGTTTCTCCTATACAACACAACTACCTCCATAAAATGTTAATGCTTTTCTGTTAAAATGAAAAATGTGTTATGGATTCAGCTCTGTGTCCTGTGCTTAAAGGAGGGCAGAAAGCGTGTGTTGTCCCTTAATGGACTGCCTGGACAGAATGTGATGTGTCCTTTGAACTGAAGGGTAGTCTGCCTGGGGTGACAGAAAAATAAATCGGGCTGACAGCGCTGAGAGATAAACAATAGATTCTGTTGTGAAGAGAACACACTCTCTCCAAGTGTACACTTCTAAACTAGTGTAGTGAATACAGCATTTGTACAAAAAACATAACCTCTTGTTCATTGCAGCTAGTTATTGTCCAATCCAGGCAGACATTAGAGTCAGAGATTCATTAGATCACTTTTTAGATAGCACATCACAAAAACATTTCTTCAGACAAACAACTACATTTTCAAAGTATCCTATAAATATAGTACAAGGAGTTTTCCTCTTCTGTGTATAGTTTGTTTGGAGAACGGAAGATAATTAGCACATACTGAACATCTACTGAGAATCTGGGCTGTGTGAGGTGCTTCACCTATTTTGTCCCTTGATTCTCATAGCAAACCTTTTAGGTAAATGTCACATTGTCTCCAAAGACCAGGAAACAGGCATCACTGATTCACAGGCCTGTGACTGAGAAGCTGTGTGCCGGGCTGGCTCTAACCTCAGAAGGTCCTGTTCTGAAGAAATATGGACAAGCTGTGGTTTATTGTTGTTACAATGAGTTTGTATGTGAGGACAATGTGAATAGGAGATACTGCAAAAGCAGACATTAGTATCACCTAATCTGTTTTAGAAAATTCTCCGAGAGAAAATAATTTTAAGACCCAAAATTATGAATGAACCTGCCCTAAGTCATACAGCAGCTTGTGGGAGAAATGCCATTCAAATTTGTATCACTCTACAGCCTATTTTCTTAACTGTAGCTTGTTGTAATATTTCGTTACTAATTTACCAACTAGTTGACTATTCAGAAAGAGTTTGTGTACATTTGGTACACAGCTATCTGTGCAGAATTCACATCCAGAAGCCTGTCACATGTGCTGAACCACACAGGAAATTATCTGTATCAGGGGACTCCTGTCCATCCCCCACTAAGGGAGAACCTGGGGAGAACTACCAGAAATTCAGACATGTGGGGGAGTGACCAACAGTCTCCAACACCAGACAGCCCTCAGCTTAAGCCAGGACACTCTAAGCTCCAGAGTTCTGGGGCAGCAACTGACAGCTACACTCAACCATACACCTTCCCTCCTTTGGGACTACGCATTGTCTTCCATCTTCCACTCAGCCATGACCTCACCAATGTGCCACAATTTGCCAGGTCTGAGCTCACTATGGCACTAGTTGTGGCTTGTTCCTGATCTGACCTGCATAGCCTGGGAGCCCCACTGAGGAGCTGTGGCTTCCGTCCTGCCCCTTACTTATCCTAGGCCCACCCCCACCAACTGAGTGACCAAACACGAGTACAAAGGGAGGTCCGCATACTGTATTCCTAATATTCCTAAATATTTAATATTCCTAATAAATATGAAGCCAAATCCAACTTCTATTTGTAACACTTCCTTTCAGACCTACTAGGTGTTATCTCTCAATAGAGTTATAATGGTCTGAGTTTAAAGATTTTTTTTTTTTATTATTTTTGACTAAATTAGTCCCACCTGATGGAAGTAGTACCTGATATTTTAGATGAAAATAGTAATTAATATATTAGAAAACTAACTTAAAATTACCTCAAACACTAACTGAAGTCTATATAATTCCAGACATGAAGAAACCCAAACAGCTATAGCCAGAAAGAATATTTTAACGCACCACAGAAGGTACGCTGCTCTTCAGTGGGGGCATTTTTTTCAGCTTTAACCAGCCTGGAATTTACTTTTCTTACAAGAAGATTTACATTTCCCCACTTTCAGACTTGGCCATGGGGCATGAAGGCGAGATGGGGTGAAGAGGAAGGCAGGAGGGGGAGGCCCACAAGAGAAGGGCTCCAGGCAGTGAGTATGTGGCTTCCGAGGCCTGAGTAACACCAAGACTTTGCAATAATATAAATCAAGAGGAAGCAACACTGAGAAAACCTAACTTTGAGCAACCACAATTGCAGTGTGCGATGCCACTATAATCAGTAAATAAAACTGTCTTTACCAAGAGGAGACGATACTGGTCAGTCTGAAGAGGGCACAAAAACCACGTGACACCCAGAAAGGATCTGCTGAACTCGAATGTCAAGGCAAATAGAAAGGGCGGCCTATTTAGGATTCCCTTGCCCCTGGGGGCTGGATCTGAGTAGGAGACCTCCTGTGAAGATAGGCCTACCTCTACCATATTTATAAACTTGCACAAAATCACATTTAGCCAAAAAAATAAACCATATATAGTTCTCACGCCAATGTCAGCACCCAGGTGTAAGGCATTTTCAATTTATTCTTTTATTTATGACTATGACTAAAAAGACTGGATTGGAGTTAACCAAGTAACTGTTTCAATAAAAAATTTTATGCATGGAGTGTGAATACGAAATAAACACTTCTCTTTAAAGAATGTGAAATTAGCCAGGCCACTTCCTGGCTGATTTCCTACAGGTGACATTAGCATCTCATACCCCATATTAACTAATTCATTCAGGAGAGGCACGATTAATAGGATTTGTGTGTTGACACATTAATAATAACTAATTTTAAAAATAAGACTGTTTTTGAAACAGCCACAGAGAAGGTTCCACATGAGGAAATCGTTACAAAAATCACAAATCCAAATGCTGAGCGAAGGTGAAGGCCAGTCAGTTAAAGAAGAAATCAAGCACGTGGCAGAGGGGGTCCCTGCAGAACTGGGGAGAATGTGCCCTAAAAAACCCACAGGGTATTTTTTTAAGTAAAGTGATGTGCAAAGGAAGAAGAACATGACAAAAGAAAAGCACTTTGTTTCTTACCCTTATGCTAATTCAGAGGGTTTATCCAATAAACAAAGAGCATCAACAGGGTGCCAGGTTCCTGAGAACATGCAGACAGCTACCTATGGACAGGAGACTACGGATGAAAGAGACTGTATCTTACACAGCTTTTGATGATAGCATCTGTATTGTAACAGTGCTGATGTCACAGTCACATCCTTAATGATTTTGCCCATGACAATGTGTTACTTACAGGTAATTATTCCACATAGTACCTGAATTAATCTGTTTCTCTGAATATTCTTTTTTACATCAGGATGCTACAGAGGCAGACAAAGCCATCGGATGGCTGCATTTGAGACCCATTCTTTTTTTTTTTTTTTTTTTTTTCATAATAAAATAATTATTTTTGAAAGGGGAAAAGATAGAGTATCACAATATAATGAAATTCCCTTAAGGATAATTCTGCAGAGAGACAATTGATATTTAATTTAGTGAATCATGGTAATTGCTTATCTTTAAAGTCTGAACTATAAATCGCAATACACAAGATATAAATGAAAACCTCCTTAAGCAACTGCCTAAGGGACTGTCACTGGCAGTTGCATTTATAAAGTCTAGTATCACCTTTGTTTCAAGGAAGTATAAATTTAAACAACTTAACCTTGAAATATGCAAATAAGATTATTAATATGTTGTAAGTAAATATTTAACTAGATGTGGTTAACACTGTTTACCTCCCAAGTTACCAGAATATGGAAGTCAAAAGGTAAAACCATAGCTGCGTCAGCAGCTCGTCATTTGTACTAGTCACTCTCCTTACCACTGATAAAATGATAGCAATTTAAAGTAAGACTGGAGTTGGGGAAAAGCTGTCAAGCACAATTCTCATCATAAATATTAGGTTGGTGCAAAAGTAATTGCGGTTTTTGCAATTTTAACCTTTTAAACCACAATTACTTTTGTACCAACCTAATACAAAACAGAAATAGAAATAAAAATGCCCAGACAGAGACCCTGACAGGTCATCTGCTGATGGTCGGATAGAGTAGTGAAACGTGTGTTGGATAGTTTATGAATAAAATGCTTCACATGATATTTATCAGAACAAAATAAAAAGTGGAACACATAACATAAACCTAAGGAAAGATGAACCTCTATAGTGCTTTAAGTTCTAAACACAAAAAAAGTAGTCAGTGTGATTTCCAATTTGTTACCATCACCAACAATAAATAAATGTGGTTGCATAAAAGGCAGCCCTCCATCTCTGGCTTATTAGTGGGCTCTTCTAGTGTTTTATTCTCCTCACTCATCTGGGAAATCCAATCTGTAACACTTTCAATTACCACCCGTTTCCTGTTGACTCTCAGACCTAGATTTCTGTCCCAGCACTGTGCCCTGAGATCCCGGAGCAAACATCCGACTGTGTTGTGCTCATTTACATGTGGATGTGACAGGAGGACCCGAAGCCTTTCTGCCCCCAAGTCAGTCCTCCCTCCACTCTCTGCATAAGCACCCCCATCCTCCCATCTACTCTTTGGCTCTTGAATCATCTCTGACGTGTCTCCCCTGTGTTTCCTCCACAGCCAACCTACTGCCAGGTTATCTGGAGGCACCTCCCAATACACGCTGATTACATTTTCCTCCTGCCACCTACATCCTGCATTTCCTGTCCTAGTAGCCATCTCCAGCTTTTGCCTCTCTAGGTGTAATGGAGCACTCCTGCTACCTTCCAAGCCATTCTCCACAACTAAACGAGAGCAATACCTATCAAACATTGTTATCATATGTGCTTGAAAACCTTCCTTGCTTCCAATAATTAATCTGGAGTGAGATTTAGAGGACAAAATTCATTGCTCTCACAGTCACAGTGGATCAGAGTTGGTGACAAACAGAAGCAAAGGAGGACAGCAGGCCTCAAATTATTCTCTCTCCTCTGTTCCATGGATATTTTATCTTTCTACCTCCTACGCTACTGGCCCAGAACACCCAGGTCCTCCTCAGACCCTTGGGTGACACCCACAGAGGAAGCCGCTGTACAGAGGCAGCAGCTTCCCGTGACCCTCTCTGCCATCTCCCTCTCTGTTCCATCTCCAGTGGCTGGGTCTACCTGGCTTCTCAGATTTTCCGTTTTCAGCTTTTGGGAGTCAAAATAAAAGGTATATCTTGAAAACAGCAAGGGAACAAAGAATCATTACAAACAGGGGAACAATGAGAAAATTAATGGCTTATTTCTCATAAACTATGGAAGTCAGATCAGAGTGGAAAAACTATAAAGTCCTAAAAGAAAAGAAATCTACCTAGAATTCTATATCTCAGTGAAAATACTCTTCAAAAATGAAGGGAAAAATAAAGAAATTTCCAAGTAAAAGAAACTTGACAGAATTATTTACCAGCAGATCTCTTTTATAAAAGATAATAAAGGAAGGTTGTTTTTTTTTTATTTTTCTTCATGCTAAATGGAAATGATCAGACCAAAACTCAGATGCACAGAACTGAATAAGGAATACTGAAAATGGTAAATGTCCATGTTGATGGAAAATGAAAAGGAAACATTTTTTTTTTCAATTTGGGGTCTTTTTATACATCTTCATTTCTGTATAAATCACATCACATAGCTATTTTAAGCAAAAATTATAACTTTTTTTATAGAGCTTGTAATCTACCGTGTTTCCCCCAAAATAAGACCTAGCTGGACAATCAGCTCTAATGCTTCTTTTGGAACAAAAACTAATATAAGAACCAGTCTTATTTTACTAAAAGATCAGGTCTTATATAATATAAGACCCGGTCTTATACAACATAATATTAAAATATTATATAATAATTAAAATATTATATAAGACTGGGTCTTATATTAATTTTTGCTCCAAAAGATGCATTAGAGTTAATTGTCTGACTAGGTCTTATTTTCAGGGAAACATGGAATGTAGACAGGACACATATAATAATTATAACATGAAAAATTAGGCAGGGTCATGGACCTATATGGGTTTTATATTTTATATGCACTGGTACAGTACTGGCAGCAGATACACTGTGAAAAGTTAAGGGTATGTATTTTATACAGGAGAACAACCACTTAGAGAAGAATTCTTACTAAAAAGCCAATAAAAAAATTAAAATGAAATTCTGGAAATACTCAAATAACCTGACAAAAGTCAGTAAAGAAGAAACCAAGGAACAAACAAAAGAGATAATTCAACAAATAATAAAATGACAGACCCAAGGTCAAACATATGAAAAATTATAGCAGATGTAATGGACAACAACTAACAGATACAGATTGCCAGAATGGATTTAAAAACTAGTCCCCACTATAAGATATCAATTAGACGAGTCATGCTTTAAATATAAAGGGAGGTAAGATAAAGTGAATATTTCAAAAACACACACCAGGCGAACAGTAAGCATAGGAAGACCGCGGTAGCTAAATTAATCGCTGTTGTAGTCACTGCAGAGACAGATGAACTCCCAAAATTTGAGTTAGACATGAGACCGATGAGGCCACAACCGCACACACCCAAAGGGCATGAAAAGGCTTATTACTTACATAACTGAGGTCCCACAGAAGCAGGGCAGACGACTGGGACAGGTGCGGATGGCTGAGCTGGGTCATTACTGCAGCTGGGGGCCCAGAGAGTATTGCTATGCTCAGGCAGTACTTGTGAGGTATGAATCCCCATCCTGCACCAAGAAGGGAGCATTCAGGAATGCTTTTCTCTATGGAAAAAGAAAAAATGAAATTAATGAATTAGTCTGTTGCTCACCACAAGACATTAAAAAAAGAAGAAGACACACTATACCCAAAGTATGTTGAAGGAGGGAAATAATAATGATAAAAGCAGAATTGTATCAAATACAACACAGAAACATAGAGAAAATCAATGAACAAAAAACTGGCTATTTGAAAATTTCACTGAAACAGATAAGCCTCTAGTAAGATTGAACAGAAAAAGAAAAACGAAAAAATTGGAAGTACTAGGAATACAAAGGGGACATAACTACCTATCCTACGTACATTCAAATGACAATGAGGGAGTATTATGAACCCAGTACCAATAAATTTGACAATCTAGATGTAATGGGCACGTTCTTCAAAAGGCAGAAATTTCCAAAATTAACTTAAGAAGAAAATGGAAAATTTAAAATCCCTATCTCAATTAAAGGCATTCAATTCAAAATATAATTATTTCCTTGAAACAGATTTAGATATGGATATGGTAACATTGGCGTTCTTTCAAATATTTTAGGCATAATTATTACCATTTCAACACAAACTAGAAGAGAGACTGCTTCACAGCTCAGACCTTATATTGAGGACATTACTGACATGATACCAAAGCTGATCAAAGATATAAAAAATGAAAAGTACAGATGATTATCCCTCATAAACACAAATATAAAATATTTAACAAAATGTTAGTAAATTTAATTCAACAATATATGAAAAAACAATGTACGTCATGACCATATGAAGTTTGTTTCAGAAATTTTAACATTTTCATAACATTTAAATTCAACAAATGTAGCTCACCATGTTAATAGAATAAAGGGAAAAACACATATAACAATGCAATAGATGCAAGGGGAAAAAAAAGCACTTGACAGAGTTCAACTCCCACTTATGATCAAACCTCTCAAAAACCCCAGGAATAAAAGGGAAGTTCCTCAACATGGTTAAAGGCATCGATGATGAAATTTATAATCACATTCAACACCAAAGGCTTGGCACTTTCTAGCTAAGAATCAAGGCAAGAATGTCTGCTTTCTTATCAATATTGTACTGAACTTCATAACCAGTGCAGTCAGGCAAGAAAAAGAACAAAAGGCATAAAAATTGGGGGGGGAGTAAAACTCTTAATGAAATGACATGCTCAAATATGAAGAAATCTTTAATGAATCTACCAAAAAAACTACTAGAATTAAAAAGTTTAGCAAGATCACAGGGTACAAGATCAATGTACACAAATAATTTATATCCATACATACCAACAATAAACAATTAAAAATGAAATTATAAAATAATTTCATTTATAATAATATTGAAATGCTTAGAAATAAATTACTGAAAAATGCAAGACAAATTCACTGAAAACTATAAAATATTGCATGTTTTGGAAGACTCAATATTGTTAAAATGGTAATTCTCCCAAAATTGACATATAGAATCCATGAAATTCCAACTAAAATACTAGCAGGATGTTATTTTTAAAAGAAATAGAAAAGTTGATTTTAAAATCTATATACAAATACAACGGACCTTAAACTGATAAAAGAAAAAGGCCAAGTTTGAACTTACACTCCTTGATTTTAATAGTTATTATAAAGCTACATTAATCAAGTCAGTATGACTCTGGCGTCAGGAGAGATATATAGATTAATGAAACAGAATAGGCTCAATAATAAACCCATACTAGATGCTAAATTGATTTTTCTCCAGAGACATAAATGTAATTTAATGGGTAAACATATCCTTTACAACAAATGGTATTAGATCAATAGGATATCTATATGAAAAATAATATACCCCTAACCTCACATGAAAAGTAAAACCTTATACCACACACCAAAATTAACTCCATGTTTATTACAGATCTAAACGAAAAATGTTAAACAACAAAATTTTCAGAAGAAAACATAGAATATCTTTGGGACTCTGGAGGAGGCAAAAAGTTCTTAAACAGGCCATGAAAATAAACAATCACAACTAATAACAAAAACTTTGATGAATCAGAATGTATTATAATTAAGCACTTGTATCAATAGAGAGAGAAAAAAAAAGTATGTCATACAATGGGAGAAGGTATTTGTAATATCTGACAAAGGACTTTTATCCACAATATACAAAGCCAGTAAGAAAAAGTCAAAATAAAATACAGGTATGGGCAATAAAAATTTGTTAAGGCAATTCAAACAAGTATATTCAAATGGCCAAAATACATACAGAATGTGCTTAACCTCATTAGACATTAGGAAAATGCAAAAACTACAATGCCATACAATTATATTCCTATCATAATAGCTAAATTTTCAAAAAGACAATGAAGGACAAAGAGAAGAGGCAAATATATGCCATGGTTCGGTGAGGATGAGTAAAAGTAGGACTCTCGTGCATTGCTGGAGGTGTGCAGATTGATACATTCACTTTGAAGAACTATTTGACTATTACATAGTTTTGTATACCAGAAACTAAAATTAAAAAAAAAAAAGTATGTTTGACGGTGGAAAAAATATAAAAATTTAAGGCCAGTAGTGTTTATTTCATGAAATTGTATGTATCTGACTATAGTGTACCTACCAGTCACTGTTAAAAGGAATACATTAAAAACCGACCTCTAAATAATTAAATCTGCCCAAAGGAAAAATGTTACAAACAATAAAAAAATCTTTGAAAAATTAAAACACACACACACACACAATCTGACTAATGACTAATACATTTAAATACGTACATGCCTAAGATCCACTAACTCTGCCCCGGGTAGATATCCGAATGTTAACCATTCACATTTACCAAAAGACATGCACAAAAATGTTCGTGTCAGCACTAATTGTAAAAACAAAAAAATACTAGAAACTAAACAAATGCTTATTAACAGTTGAGTGAAAAAATAACCTGCAGCATAATCAGATAATGAATTCCTGTAAGACAGCAATAAGCAAACTGCCACTAAAGGCAATGAAATGGATGAATATTATTAACTTCATGTCGACTGAAAGAAGCCAGACAAAAAATGAGTAGCGTATAATTCCATTCACAAAAATTTCAAAAACAGGCAAAACTATTCTATGCTGTTAGAAATTGGGACAATAGTTGCTCTTGGTGGGGAAAGCCAGTGGATGTAAGAATAGCTTCGTGTTCTTTTTTTTCATCCAAATGCAGCTTATAAAGATGTGGGCAACAGGTAAAAAATGTATTAAGCTGCATACTTTTTGAATGTTTAACATATTTTGAAAGATGTTTTTTAAAAGAAAACAACCCAAGACAAAGAAAAAAGGGCCAGTTATAAAAAGTGTAACATTAAAAGCCTGAAGGGCTGGAGACAGAACAGAAGGCAGGAATTGTCAAGCTACCCAGAGAAATATTATTTATGGATGCATGAAAAGCAGTTTCCTAGACACTCATCTCAACTTCCTCAAAGAAGCATATCTAGTTGCATAGTGTTATTTATTCTGCTTTGATTTTCGTTAACTTGGTCCTGAAAACTAGAAATCTGGATCTTGTCACTGCACAAGTGTTCCAGACGTGCAGCCTTGGTGTTATCAGATGGCTGAGCCCATACGATGCAGCTCCTGGAACACGCTCCTTGATGACCAGCATCGTCCTGGGAAATGCTGACACATACCTGCTTACGTGTCTTGTTTGTGCAAGGTGTTTTCAATGCATTAAAATGTTTTTACAAGTTGAATTTTCCTTTCTGTAAGAGGCTGGAAAAATCTGGAGGAAAGATCTGAAAGAGTATGGCCTTTAACAAGTCAGTAAGAAATAAAAACACTCAGACAGTAAAGAAAGAGAAAACAAAATCTGCCTTAGGTTGAGTCTTTCTCTTGATGTTATGAAGAGCAGACTCAGAATCATATTCATGAAAGTTTAACCAAGATCACTGCAAACACATGAAAAGGACATGCAGATAATATGAGCATGAAAAACATACTAGCCGAATACAATGGTTGCCATGAACAGAACAAATCCAAATGAACTCTCCCTTTGTACCTGACTTTCTGATGTAGCAGAACTTTCAGCATGTATGGAAATAAACACCAATTTTTATCATCTGCTTTAAAGAAAGTTGGTGAATGGGATAAATAAAATATTAAAACTGTAGGCAATCCGTAGTAAAAATCAAATGGCAATGCTATTTCTGGCAAAGTAAATGATCTTCTAATTTGCATGTGAATCACTAGTGATAAAGAAAGGGAAATTGACAGAAACAAAACTGCCTTGATGTCCATTATCTGCACAAGCGTGATTCCTAGTTTATTTGCAGCCATCCTTTCTGTTAAATCATATCCATACGTATCTGCCGGACAATATAAAGTTTAATGTGAATACTTGCCAAGCACCTGAAATTCCTACACCACTGTCTTTGACAAACCTGCTCAGATTATTCCTTCCACCACTGAGCCAACATTTTGAAGCCTCCTTCAGAAACAAAAGCAGTAAGAATAATTTTATCTGAAAGATTTTCCCCATCAAAAGTTTTTTTTTTGGTTTTTTTTTTTTTTTGGTTGATTTGTTGTTTTCAGAAAATTTAGCATTTAAATCTTTGGAAATTAAATTTTAACTCGACTGAAATGACTTCTAGTAAAACAAAGGGATGGTGGCACATTACTATTGGGATTCTTAAAGGAAAAAAAAAAGAGCAAACAATAAAAGGAATCCCAGAAATTGGGGTGCATTGCAAGGAACACATATAAGAGTTATTTAAAATATTTATACTATTTTTTCCATCAGCATGATAGAATTTTAGAGAACTTGAGACTCAAGTTAAGTACCCTCGGTTCAACCTAACCAGTTTGAACAGCTGGGAAAGGGTGCCAGGTAGAGTGAAAGCAACTGCTCCAGGCACAGAAGCCTGTAGCAGAAGTGGTCCTGGGACATCCCAGGCTTGTCTCATTTAATCTCCCATACCACCTCTTTGTAAGGGCACTCCTTCCCTTCTCGAGCTCCAGCAGCTTGCTCAAGCAAGCTAGCTATGCATTGCTACCAGAAAATGAATGAAATTGACCCAAAACTCCCAGTGCCCTGGATCAAACCTCCCAGCAATAAAAATGAAATTATTCTTTCCAGGCTTTGCATTCACATTAACTCGACTCTCTCTGTTTTTTCACCATGATTCACGTAAGGTCAGTTTCATTTTCTGTAAATAATTCTTTAAATATGAGAATCCTAAATCTTCAGTTTGTCAACCGTCTCTCTCATGCCTTTGGTAGTATATTTATGAATGCCAATGAAATCTCTGTTTTTATTCCCTAAGAGGTAGCCATGCCCTAAATTGAGTAAGAAAGCTGACAGGAGGGTGGAAGGTAACAGACAATGTTTGAGATTTGGCTAATGGAACGGATCATCCTATTTGAAGTCAATCCCATCTTCCCAGTGAGTGACTGACTGTGCAGAAGCCTCCTTGCCTCCTTCCTTCCCCAGATAAATGAGATTCAGTAATAGCATCTGAGAGCAGAATGTCAAAAAGAGTAAAGAGGAAAGTGGTTCCTTTAACGTAGCTTCCATTTATCAAACATACAGGGTAGTTGACATCCGTAGTATAGTTTCTAGATTCATTCCACCTGAGGTGAACAGAAAGAAATAGCAAATAGATGCTGTTTTCACCTCAACTCTTTAATCTCTCTTCCCTAGAACATCCCACATCTAACATCTCAAACTCTCAAACTCCCTTTCTATCGATGGTGACTCTTCCTGCACTCGTCTCCTAGTATACATAAGCGTTCAATACACTCTCCTAAACAGTTTCATATTATGAAAACCAATATAATTATATCATTACAGGCTCAAAAATTATTGAAAGCTTGCTCATTAGAGACTAAGGAACAAACTTCTTGGCATGACATTCAAAGCCATCTACCAACAGGTCCCAACCCCTTTGTGTCTGTCACTACCTTCCACACCCCATGGAAATCCACATTCCTCAACTTTTCAACATATAAATTTCACATCTCTTATGAAACATCCCCACACCTACCTAGTTCAAATATTTTTAATTTCTACTTTTACTGCCTCCTATACCTCTCATACCAGCTCACAGTCTGTCTCATGTGAGCTGTGTACTTCTTCTCTTCGGGCACGTACTCCTTACGCTGAGGTTCTGAGAAATATACTTACCAGGATTCAGGCCCCATTATGTAAGAGGAAATACTGAAAAGGAAAAATTGTTAAATACTTAATGACTAATTGGGCACACTAAGGCCCCAGGTCACCCTGAGTCAGGACTATTTTTCTGAGTTGAGGAATATGGATACAAACATACATAACTGACAGGATTGTATGAGGAATGTAAATACAAACATACATGACTGAGTGACAGGATTATATGTTGGACTCATAACCCAAGTCACTGCCCAAAACTTTAACCCAGTTGAGCTCATTGCATTGACCCAGGATGCCACAGTATAGTTATTTAGATGATGGAGACACAATTAAAGATAAATGAAATAAATAAAGTATTTCTTGAACTGTTTCTTATTGCAAATTCTAAGTGTTTGTGATACCATTTGAAAAGTAAGTGGGAAATAAGATTAATTGATAAAAAGAAAAACAAATTAAAAATTCCATTATTTACATGTGAAAGAAAGAAACTTTGTTTTTACCATAACAGTGATCTTAATATTTTGAGATGCTGAAAATGTTGCCATTGTCAGTAGTAAAAACTGTTATCTCCATGTGGAAGAAAAACAACCCTGACATGAATTTCACCAGAAAGCTACTGATGTCCCATAAATGGTTAGAAGGAAACCAATACTCCCAATGCTTTCTTTCAAGTAACCACATTATGCTTATTTTTAAGCAATGCAACAACATCTGGAACTGTAAAATTCTGTCATTTTTTCACTCACTTCTTTAACCTGGCTTTTTATTTTCTGTTCTTCAATATTTGCATATGAGTATATTTTAGGAACAAATAAACCTGGATTATGACAATAGCATGAAATCCACACCTGTGAAGTTAGGTATGAGTGACGTTTGAAGCAAATACTGTCAACAAAAAGAATGGTACATTTGTAGCAAAATTGTCCTCTTGCCAATAGAATGGGGACCATAGGGACTTACAACAGAGAAAAAGTGAGAAAATATACACATTGTGTGTGTCTGTAAAGCACTGTGAGAACTCGGCTCTATCACAAAGAGCTGTGGGACATTTGACAAATTGGATAATGTCTCTGTTCTTCCATTTTGTGTGCTAGTCTCAGTGATGTGAGAACAGGCTCCCTGTGGCCCCTTCAGGTCTCTGTCTAATCAGGACACCCTGACAACTGTTCCCTCTCAGAAATCTGCATAAGATTCCATGGGAACCCAGGTACCCGGCTGAAGAACGGTTGACATGCACTGGTTTGGAGGAACTACAGAAGGTGCTGTCCTAGGAATGCGATTTATTTTTCTCGGGTGGCATTGGATGAAACCTCTCAAGAGACATGTATGTCTCCACAGTTTGGAAGGCATCCAGGAAGGAAGACGTCATCATGGTTTCCATGTTCTATTTCTCACCCTCACATTTATCCTAAATTTCTCTTTGGGGGACCTAATTCAACTTCATTAATAATCAGAGAAATAATGAATACACATATAAAATGCCGTTTATCATCTATCAGATGAGGAAAAAAGCTTAAAAGGAGTAATATTTTTCCAGAATGTGTAGAGGCAGTAATTTCTTACACTTCCAAAGAAGTTGTACATTGCGACAGACTTATGGGAAAAAAAGCAAGTTGTCAATATACGTCAAAAGCATACTAGGGGTTTCTGCTCTCTGAATTCATAATTTCACTTCCACAAATGAAACTTTACAATAATCCAATGAATAAAATCATATCCTTCCCTGAACTCTTCTGTAGCAAGTATATCAGAACCAATATAAACAAGGAGTGTCATATTAATAGTACTACATACATGCATATATTGGAACACTAAGTTGGCATTAAATACAGGTTTTTGAGAATTGTTACTGACATTGGAGACTTTTGTAATATAATGTTAACTGTAAGAAAAAAGCAAAAGTTGGCAGAAATGCTACAAAATATTAACAGCGGCTAACTAAGGATAGTGAATATATGTAATATTTTCCTATTTATAATGTTCGGTATTTTTCAAAAAATTAAAAAATAAATATTAAGTTCATCATAAAGGATTTTACATAGAAAATTGAGTGATTTTACATTTAGTGGAGTTGGAGGAAAAAAGTGTTTGCACTCTCAGATATAAAATTTATGTAATAAAGACATATTTAGACTGTGTCTATCTTTGCTAATCAAAGTAGAGAACATTGGAATATTCCTTATATTATCTCAATTATCCATATGATACAAATCACATTACTTTCAACAATCTGTTATTTCATGTAAAATCTGATATTCTGCCTGACAGTAAACTGACTAAGCCAGATTTAGTTTTCCAATATTTAGGTTTCATGAAGATTAAACATTTGCCAAACTACTGTCAAAGATAAACAAAGCTGGACAATAGTTAAAATAGTCAGGAGAGATTTTAATCAGTAGAAACTACTGTAATAGAGAAAACAGTGCAGTGTGAACTTAATTCAACTGCAATTTGTACAAAGGTTAGTGGGAGTTTTAAACGGAGAGTGACGAAGTAGGGAAGCAGGGTGCCCAGTGGAGTCAGGGAAGTAAAAAATTACCAAGTGTTTGTTGATCAGTGTAAATGGTGCCATGAAGTTCCTTATTCTCTCATTAATTGGGTTTATGCGGGAGCCCTGAATTAGAAACATATCATAAGGTAGAACAGACCAACTGAGCAATTCATATAAATATATAAAAACACACTAAGTGCTAAGTGTTCAAATGGAGAACAAAAGATGACAGAATAATAATTTAACTCTAATGCTGCCTAAAGAAATTCCAGAAAGATCATAGAAAATGTAATACTCGAATTTAGTCTCAAAGAACAAACATGTTTTCTAGGTTAATTAGAATACAAATGTCTATGTAAGAAGCATCAATAACAAAGACAGGAGGCTGAATGGGAATTCTGTAGAAAGGTGAAATCAGTTTGGTTGGGGTACAGAGTTGGTTGGGGTGGAGAGAGGTGGAGGAACTTGGTTGAGACACCTTTTGGGCATAGTGACATGGAGTTGTGAATTTATCTTTTAGATAGCAGGCACCCAAGTAACAGATTATTATATGCACATCTATGTTTTAGGAGAAGAGCTCTGACTTTCCTCCATAAATGTTGAATAAGTTCAGGAGTGACAGAAAGGCAGGGAGATCTTTCATTCTGCAAATTGCAATGACAAAGGAGGTTTTTTTTAAATGGTTCGCCCTTAGTTTTAGAATCCCCAGCTTTACTTCTGGGTCAAAGAAAAGTGCCAGTCCCCTGTCTTACATGCCTGCCATGTAACCCACAGCAAAGCTGCAGGTGAGGGTCTGCCCGTCTCCAGCTGCGCCTGCGGAGAAGAATCCACACACATAAAGGCAGGGTCAATGCTGACACCATCGAGTTCCTGTTCAGAAGGCAGGAGGCTGTGCCATTTGTACAGGAAGCTTAAAACTGGAGAAGAGCCTCCCTGTCACTCTGAGCTGTACCGCTGCTCTGACGGACATTTGCGATGATATCCAGTTCTCCTTTCATCATTGCGCCCGAGCAAGCTGTCAAGTGTCTGGCAATACTGCCCTATGTTTCTGTGTTGCCGAGTTTATTTCTCAAATAAATAAATGCAGGAACTTTTCTACCTTTCAGAGTTTTAAATCCATTGGGATAAATGGCTTCGTAAACCTACTGCGCAATGCAGGTCGTGTTGATGTTCACCGTAAAAGCCATTATGAAATTTATTTTAAAAATATAAATCATGAGAAGATAATACTGCACACACTTCAGGCCTGGTCGTCATTTCACAAATGTGAGTTAATCAAAGCCACTGATGTGTTGTGCTGTATTTTACAATATGTTTACCAGAGAGAACTGGTCACGGCTCCCAACATCCAAAATCCAACTACAGCTGCGGATCACGCCAAAGCTGATTGTACCCCTGTTGCTTTTAATTTTGTTAATGGGATCGTTATCCTCCTAGATATCCAAGCTTTAACCCTCAAAATTGGGTTTAAATTCCCCTCTGTCTTATTCCTTCAGAATCCCATCAGTACAAAGCCCTGCAGATTAAAATACACTATTTCTAAAATAGCTCTGAGATGTATGCATCTCCCTCCTGTTTTATTCCCACTGCCACCGCTCTTGTTTCAACCCTTATTACCTTTCCAGGACTATTCCAATAAGTTTGAAATTGTGCTGCTGCTTCCAGGCTCTGTCTGTTCAAGCCACCACACAGCGTTGCCATAGGAACCTTCCTCAAGAACAACTTTAATCCCATCCTTCCCTGATGAACACTTTCCTCGGACTCCCCTTTGCTATAATTCATCATCATAACATATCAAACTGCACGAAAACTGTTTTCAAACTTTCACTAAACCGTTTCATTGACTGTCTGTTCCTCCTGAACTGGACCTTCCATTTGGGAGTTTGTTTACATGACGCATGTCAATAGGTAGAGATAATGTTTCCCTTTTGAACTACCATAAATTGATGCCGTGTTTTCCATAACACTGTTTTAAAGCTTTGTTTCTAGGACCTAGTCGGAGGTCCCAGGAATTACCATAAGGGCAAGTGCAGGCCCTTACAGTGCAATAGCATAGCTCCTAGCACCTCCCTCCCAACCAGAGTAGGGAGAATTTATTTGTTTTGTTTCATAAAGTATCAAATAGCAATTTTATGTTTTACAGTACCGTGTTTCCCTGAAAATAAGACCCCACCAGAAAATAAGCCCTAGTATGATTTTTCAGGATGATACCTGCTGAACATAAGCCCTAATGCATCTTTTGGAGCAGACCTTGACATAAGACCTGGTCTTACTTTCGGGGCAATACGGTAGTTGCCACTTTTTTAAAATTATTTTTTATTAGTTTCAAGTGTACAAACTAATGTAATAGTTAGACATTTATCATTTCTATCCCTCACACAGTGATAAATTCCCCTCCCTCCATCTACTACCCCTCTGACATCGCACACAGCCATACACTTCCACTGTCTCTATTCCTAATACTGTACTCCACTTCTTGTAACTATGCCACTGCTTTTTTAAAAGTATGGATTTTTGTTTCCTAGTTTTCCTCCCCTCATCTCCTAGATATCCACACTAATGGAAGATCTAAAGCACAACTTCTCAGCATTCTCCAGAGTTAAACTTTGTCACAAAGGGTACAGCTCGCCCAGTAACTGTGAGTCCAAGGAGACACCAATGGCTTCTCCCTGAGACTTGAGGTCAAGACCCCCACACTCCAGGCCTCTGACTGCCAGTCTATCTAGTCTTTTTCTCTTTCTTCTTTCCATTGTCATTTTCCTTCTCTCATACTTTAAGGTTTGGTTTTGTTTTGCTAATTGCTAAAGGGCAGTTCTAAGACTTCCTCCTCCTAATATTGGTTCTCTAGGCAAGTACAAAGAATAAACCCAAATCCAGGGATCTCAAACCTGCCTCCTCTCTAAACCCCAGGATAGATGGCTTCTGTTCCCCTGGCTGCTCCCAGGTGGGACAGGGTTTTGTCTAAGAGGCATTGACCAGACAAAGCTTTCTGATAATTCTCATGTTAATTGTTTATTTTTACCAAATTCACCATGTTTTCTCCCAGTTCTTAAATGCTTCTGCACAGCTACTCACTGAACAAAAGACTGAAATCCCATTAGTTCTGATGGCAGGCACGCCCAGTTAGCTGAGGCTGCGAAGGACGTAGGTGATGCAGCTATTTTAGATGTCAGAACAGGGCAACAGTTCCCCTGCTGCCAAGAGACCCTGACAGACTATACCTTCTTCTGGGGCCCTGCTGTCTCTGTGAGCCAAGCAGCTTTTCCTCCCTGCCCTGTCTGTAAAGGACTCCGGCCCCTGCTGCAGTGCCTGCCCCACCTTTCGCTAAACCTACCCTGTCCAACCAGCAATTGCTAAACTCCCTCTTCCAAAACCATTTTGACCAACTATTCCCCAAACTGGCTGACTCAGCGTATGCCTCAGCTAAAGCTGTAAAACTCACCTCTCCTTCCTGGAGTCCTCCTCATGACGCAGCATTACAGGTAAAGGCATGCTCAGCATGCCCTGAGTATCCTTCTTCCATGTTACCTTGCTCAAACCACATGAGAAGTAACTGACAGAGCACCGACTCACACCCAGGTTTTCTCTTGACCAATATCCTGCTTGTACTGATATAAGATAGCAACTCATATTCACAACTGCCACATGAACTCAGAGATCACTTTTTCCTGGTGATATGTGATGGGAGTGGCTTAGGAAAATACAAAAATCAAACCTGACGGTCTGAACACCAATATGCAATGAGGTATCCTTCCTAAAGGAGCTTATGAAAAGGAAAAATGACATTTTTACTAAGCAATGAAAATGTCACTACAGTCTATTCCTATTTGCTCTCATGGAGGATGAATATCATTCCTCACTTAAAATTCCTTCCTGTAGGAATTCTGCTGCCTTGTTTTCCCATGTGTAGAGGTAAGGAAGAAGTTAGCAGTTAGTATCCAATAAAAGGCAAAGAGCGCTCACATTTCATTTCCTCAGGTATAAACCACTTATGCCCAAAGCAATGTAAATAAAGATCAGAAGCCTCTTGCAGCTTGCTGGAATAGTCACTGCTACGCCCAGCAGAAGCGTGGGGGTGAGCTACTGCCCAGAACCTCTATTATCTTCCCCTCCTCTCCCACTCCAACTATCATGTAAGGTATACCCACTGCAGAGCTCAGGATGCTGGGGTAATTCAGGATTCCTACCTGCAGGAAAAGTGCTGGAAGCGAGGCAGAATAAACCTGAGTGTCATATTGACTGCGGCATCGTGTTTAATGTAGAAAGTCCTTTGATTGGCTTTCTGGCTTTGTGTCCCATCCTATTGTAATAAAAGAATCAAAGCATCATGCCGTTCAGAGACACAGGAAGTGCTAAATTCGGCTGCAGAAGATACGGTTAGAAAGAACGCATCTGCAGAAGAGTTGAGAAGGATGCTTGAGCCTTGGCAGATGGAAAGAATGAGTGGTTATGCAGAGTAATTTCTGAGATATAAAGGAAAATCTCTGGAGTGATGACACACACAGAAGGATAGCTACAGTTGATCACCACCGTTGAAAGTATGATTGTGTAGGCAGCCATACTGAGTGCTGTGATGCTGACATCCCCTCCTGAGAACCAAGACACTCACTCACCCGCAGGCAGAGAAGGCTCACGTCTGACTCCCTCTCGAGGAAAGGCCCTCAGGCCACAGGCAGCTGCCTTGATCAGGTTATAACTCCATCCTGGGTCACGCAACATCCATTAATTGGTGGATTTGGAGTATGAAGATCACAGCCTTTCTCAAATTATACTAGTTCTGAAATTGCTGAGACTTTGGCTCTAAGTTGGCAGGTCAGCTTCTCCATCACGCCAGTCTTTTTTCTTTCAGTCCCTCATAGGTGTTACAGTGCTTACAAGAGCACTCCACAATAAACGTCCTGCACACAACCACCCTCTATGAATCTATTTCTCAGGAAACCTGACCTAAGACAAACAGCTTCCCTTGGGTCAAACTTCTCAACTGACCGATGTCTTCATCTATGTTATGAAACCACCAGCAACAGAATTTTGGGGGAAAAGACAATTGTATGAATCAATGGAATACATTTCACTTCAATAGAAAAATGTATATCCCGGACTTAATGTTTTTGATCTTACTTGGGACACTCTCTCTGAGCTGTGGTTCTATTTTCAGAGGCTACTGTTTTAGACAATGTACATTCTTTGGAGAGGTTTCAAAGAAAGGCAAGTCAAATGATTAAATATTGAGGATAAAATTAATCCAAAAAGAGCTGGGAATATTTGGCCTTTGGAAAGGAAGGGGCCATTTAAACAGTAGTCTTCAAATAATGCCCAGTTTTTCAAGTGAACGACATGATTGTGAGGTCAAGTTGGGCGGGGGGGGGGGGGGGGCAGATAAGGATAGGGTCACCACAGACCCGATTCCCATGCCAGCCTCGGCACCTGGCTCCCAGCCTCTATTCTTGACCTCCAACTCCATGTCCTTGCAACATCCAAAGTGATCCTTTAAAAAGCAGGACACATCACGTCATTTTCTGCAAACGTGTCTCTTTGCTCCCAATCACACCCAGAACCAAACTCTAGGCTGTTACCATGGCCTACAGATGCTGCTGAATCAGTCCCTGAGTATGTCTGCGGCCTGTCTCCTCCACTCACCACTACACTGCTCGCTCCATCAGGGCCTCTGATGGCCTCAAACAACCCAGCCACGCTGGGCTCAGGGCTCTCCCCGAGTGGTGCCGGCTGACCCCAGTGTTCCTTGCAACCCGCCAGCCCATTCATTTCCCAGAGAGGACTTACAGTAGCACCCCTAGTTACACTTCATCCGTTCTCTTACCTTGCTCTCCAATTCCTCAGAGAAGGTGTCACTTCTCTAATACATCGGGAGCATTTATTACTTCTTGATATTTTCACATACAGTGTATTTATATATTTCTATGCATATATCATTCTAGATTATATGCATATGTATTTTATTTTAGTTTGTTTAGACTAAGGATGAGATTTTTAAAAATTCCGATTTATGTTGTAAATCACCCTAAGTATGCTATAATTGTACTGAACTTCTTGTAATTGGTGCAGACTCTCTTTGCCCCCACCAACACGTAAGCTTCGTGAGGTAGGATCTCTGACTCTTAGTTAACTGCTGAGTCCCCACGAGGGAATGTCGCACACTGGGTGGGTGCTCAGTACATAGTCGGTCGCTGGATAAATGCATGAATGGGATCGCAGGACTCTGTGACTTCACTGCACCAACTCCCTGAAATCCTCACTAGATAATTAAGCCACTCTTTCCATTTACGCACGTCAGGTGTGGGCCTTGTCTTGCCTTCCACCCTGAACTAGTACTATTGATAGTCTGCATAGCGGTTCTACAGCCGCCTGCCTCCTTTTTCTCTTCACAGAAACAGGATTATTTATATAAATGAGCTAACCCTGGTATTTTTTTTTTGAGGGTATAGTATCAAGGATGAGATTTTTTTTAAATTTAAAGTTATATTCAATCTATAATTAGGAACACTTTATCATTTTTTTCAGTTGTGCCACCAGTTTTCCCCTTCTGTCATTAGAATTTTATTTATCATTAACACAGTTTTTGTTTTGTTTTTATTTAACTTTATGTTCTTGCCTTTCTCATTCCCACTCTAGTATTTAGTCTATTTTTGTTTTCTAACTTCTTCAGTGCAGCAGTTAAGTGATGAGTAAATGTATGTATTCTTATACAATTATTACATATTTATTACTTACAAATATACTCATATATATGCTATATCATATATTTAATATACATAAATATATATGTGTATGAAATACATATATATTTAAATAATACATATATACACTTATATATTAACATAAATATATATAAATATGTATGCATATAAATTTATATCTACATACATATTATATAAAATATACATTAGGTATATTATATATACAAATTATAATGCATATTATACATACTAACATATTACATACATTCTTAAAGATATATATATATATGTATGTATGTATATATTGTTAAAATATATTTAAAAACAGATATACTGAAAATTCACCACATGATGAAGGAGGGTTTCAATACAGGGACTAGAATTCATTTCACCACAATCCTCATAGGTTACTCCCAAGCTGAAAACTCATCCATCCACTTATTATAAAAATTGTCAGACCTCATCCTTTCAATATTGTTTCCAACTGTTCCCTCAGTTTTCATCCTCTGTAGCTACCTACAGAAATGAACTGCAGACTGTCAAAAGATCCTCTAAGTATTGAGTTAATTTTTCATAATTTTGTCTATTAACTTTATACCGTTTTCTATTCCTGACAAGAAAATGAAATTCTACCAAATATTCTTTCCACCTTTTGGATATCTAAAATTAACAATTTTGTTTTAATTACATAATTCAAATAATAATATATATTCACTCTACAGAAATCTTATGATGGTATGAAGTTAAATCTTCAGATTTTCCCTGCCTCTACCGCAGACTCTGAATGTTAATTCCCAGCTCCAAAAATAATCATTCTTATGCATTTAGTGTATATTCTTTCTGTCTTGTTTGTTAGAATATATGTACATATACATGAACATACAGAGATATACCTTTGTTTTGAGAAATGTGATTTTTTTACATGTGATATTAAAATGTACATATTTTCAGGGTCAGATCCAAGAACCAGGCAGGCCCCATGCAAATGAAGGGCTCTGCTTGTTATGCTTCAGTAGCTTTGTGGTAAATCTGCCCGTCCATCTTTACAGCAACTTGCTTTTTTTACTGAAAAATTTACATTGGCTATATTTTCATGGCAAAATAATAGATAGCTCACATAATTTATTTTAAAGACTGCATTTAATTTATTTTGTATTAAATCATCAGATGTGGCTGCAATAAAAGTTTTGCAACCAACCTCTGTATTAATGGATAAATACTTCACTGGGATACACAGAAAGAATCCCAGTCTTTATATGAAGAACATACATATTTTTAACTTAAGCATATTTTGTGTAATTGTCCTTCTATGACAGTGTTATAATTTAAACAGTTTTTCAATAATTGATATTATTATGCATGTTGCCTATTGTTTAGCACTGCATCAGTTGGTGTAACCTAATGCTTTGAATTCTATATTAATTTAAATTAAATGTGTTTTTTCTGTGTTAAACAAGATGAAACTCTTAAGTGATGTGATAAAAAATAAGAATAAAATCGGTATCATTTAACGAATGTGAAGGACAAAACACCAAGTGAGATAAGCCCCATTCTGCCACGTAAATGAGAACATGAAACAATGGGAACCTCGTAACTACACTTTGGAAAACTCTGGCATGATCTGCTAACCCGATGATGTATATAATCACAGTTTGCCCCAAACAGTCCCAATTGACCTGTTGTCCTAGCACCCTGTACCATTTAGTATTTACCCCAGATTTTTTTCCCCCATTTATAACAATGCTAACTGTTGATAGCTGCACTGAAACAATCTAGGATGGATTAAGGAAAACTCCACTGTGCACTCCAGCTTCTCCTACTCTCTTCGCTACTAGTGTGAGACATATTAGCAGGAATCTCATGTATGAACACACAGTAAAATCTGAAAAATATAATCAGCAACAACTTCTCTCTTTCCTGACTCTTTCCAGAGTGTGCTGGGATTTGTGATGCATACACAATTCAGAATCACATCCAGCAGTGGAGACAGCCCATTGAGAGAGATAGAAGTTCTGTTGTCAAGTTGTACAATGCACATAATCGGGCATGTGACCTACAAACTTTTACGGTAAAGTTGATAGTGAAAATAAAATCCATCAGCACAGTAGTATGCACCACACATTGACTTTTAGAAAAGTGTGTGCCTTTGAAGATTTATTTTGTAAATCAACCTAAGTGGCTATAATTGTATTGAACTTTTTGTAAATGGGTCCTCTGAGGTTGAGGAGCCTTTGATTTTCCAACACCAGTAAAAATTTTTAATCCAATTATTCAATAAATACATTATCAAAAATCTTTGAAGCTTTTACTGAACTAGTTATTGAAAACAAAGTACACACACAAAAATACAAGGTCAAGAGAGAAAGGGAACAAGCTAACGAAGTATATGACCTGATCATAAAAATTTAATTTCTGAATTATATAAACCCTTTCTATGATATCTTGACTCACAGGAGGAAGAAGTCTTTTTTTTTTTTTTTTTTTACTAGAATGGAATGAAATTAAGAAGGCCTAAACATAACTATTTTCAGTCTTTTTCCCTAATAAAATTATTTGAAAAAGTACTTTTAGTGGAGCTGAAAAGACAGTATCTATAAAAATACATACAGTAAATATTGAAATGTTTTAATACAAAATATTCTCCAGTAAGCAAAATTGTCTCTGAGTATAGGTTTATGTTAATTCTACAGATAGAATATTGTTCTTAATTACAGAGAGGAGTTGAAAATTTAGATTTATTAAGCCACCAAATAAAATTTTAAAGAACACTTATGGCAATTTTATGAAAGAAATTGGAAAATATTAAGACTATATTAAAAAAATATGTTCAAAATGCAAATAGTGACTAATTAATCAACGGATTAACAAAAGTTATTTTATCTAAATTTAAGATTAATTATTTTGCTTATTTACTTAAATGCTCAATATAAATTTTTGTCAATTGTATTCATTGTACACAGATGTTATCTTTATTTTTCAGAACAATTTTGATTTCTAAAAAGCAGTTTCAGAATAGGACTACTTATTTAGCCAACAAATGTATTATAATTATTTTGTCAGTTAATAAATACAAAAGAAACTTAAAATTCTGTAATGTTTGTTTTCAAGTGTCTTAGTGTGTATAATAACTTACATAGTAGTGCCGCCTATGACTCAGTAACACCATTCCTGTTATGTTCCCACAAGAATTCATACACAGGAACACCAAGACAGGTTCAAAAATGCTCACGGCTCCATTGTAAGAGGTTAAATGAAAAACAAGCCCATTGCTCCAATCACATATGTACAAAGGTTGTTAAGAGAGTAAATCCTAAGAGTTGTTATCACAAAGATATTTTTTTTTCTTTTTCTTTTTCTTATTGGATTTGTATGAGATAATGGACGTTAGGCAGAATCTTTTGCAGTAATCGTCTCACTTATATGTAAATCAAACCATCATGCTATACCCCTTAAACCTATACAGTGATGTATGTCAATTATTTCTCAATAAAACTGGGAAAAAATCCAATAGCTCAAAACTAGAAGGACAAATAAATAAGTTGTCGTTTGCTACAAAATAGATTACTATAAGAACAAAAATGAAACCATGCAACACCACAGATGAATCACACAAACATAAAATTAAGGAAAGACAGACATAAGGGGGTACATACACTATGACTACTCTCACAAAATGTCAAAAACCGACCAAACTGTCATTATGAGTCAGTGACTCACAGGTAGCAAAACCATAAATTTCAAGAGTTCTGTTATTTGTTGAGGAGGGAAAAGAATCAAGTTTTCTGGCGTTCAGGAAATACTCTGTTGATGGAGTTTAGACAAACGTTTCTCTTATAATAACGCTCAAACCCTATGTTTGTGTTTCATTAGTTTTCTGTATATGTGTTAAATACCTTTTTTTTTCCATTAAATAAAGTTTACAAATGAATAGTCTGAAAAATATTCTGAAAATTTGTACCTAAAGCCTCGTTTTGTCATTTGCTAGAGTAGCTGATACTTTTGAAACATAAAGCACTTAAACAATTATAAAGTATATTTACATCAAGGTGATTTTCCTAATCTAAGTGAGTGTGGGTGTATGTATGTATGTGAGCTTTTTTGTATGTTTTTGTAGGTATATGCATGTATGCAAGTCTGTGCACGTATGTGTGCTTGAGTGTGTGTGTGTGATTTTGCAAGAGACAGTGTGTATACTCTGGGGTAAGGTAGGGATACATTTTTGGTATAGGAGAATATGATTATCACAGAAAGATTAAGATGAACTGGGAATTTGAAAATGGAAACCCCAAAACAGAAAGAAAATGTCAAGTAAATGAAATAAATGTATTGTTACCATCAAGCTGAATATTTTAAAACACATACTTTAATATCAGTTTATTCCCAGGCTTTTGCTTTCTCAGCTCAGTATGTGGTTCATGCAACTATAATGACTTTGTGAAAATAGAGCCTTCGGTTATGAGCGAGATACCTCCACTTATTATTCTCAGATTATTCTCATTTCATAATTATTTTCACTATACCTTTATGAGTATTATCCCAAAACAAAAACAAGAATCATCTGCTATACTGTACACAATTTTTAATCAATTCACCAATAGCTTTAGCGTAAAAGAAAGAAATCCAGCAAATTATTAGTCTGTTTGGGAATTGTAGAAACAGATTGAAAGGCTGTGAGCGTTTTCATTTCAAAGTAATTTGGTTTCTTCACCTTTTGTAATTAGGGAGCACCAAATTCTCTTCGGCTTGCCACTTACACTTTTCATCATTGCCTTCTATCATACGTATTAAAAACAAATCTCTGAATATTTGGCACCCAAAGTACAAAGACACACACATCACCCCACACCACCCACATACACAGCTAACACAGTCCAGGGTTTTCTAAGCAACTCAAGTGTCATAATCATTCTGCCTTTCTCTCAAATTTTGAATTCACTTATTTAATCCTTTCAGCTTATAATCTGGCACTTTGATTCTCAGATAGCAAAATTCACTAAAACAAAGATTTATTGATTGTTTTTTACATAATATATTGGCTAGGTGCTCAAGCTCTGAAGCTTGCAACCTGGCTTTCAATAGCTCAAGTTAGAATTAACTATGAAAGGTTTGGGCACATTAGTGGACGTCCATACAACTCCATTTTCTCACCTGTAAAATGGTCATAATATCTTGACATAAAACATTAGCAACCCAGAAACTAGCCATAATTTTTTTTTTAATAAAGTCATTATCAGAAAGTCAAGCAAGATTACTGAGCAATTGTCACATCCCCAGCTTTGTCTAGTAATGCAAGTATTTGGTAAAAACATTTTTGTTTGGTTTTAACTTGAATGGAATGCAACCATACTATTTCCAGGATTACATCAAATTTTGTATATATACTGCAATAAGTGGAAACATAATAAATGCTTTGAGTCTATCACCAAAACAAGTTGCTTGCATTGCATTTTTGAATTAGCTAATGTTCATACAAGTGCAAATCATTTGCTAAGTATTAGTAAATACAGTAGAGCAAATAGACTCACCGCTCCTCATCTCTCTGCAGGTTGGAAGGCCTAAGGAAAACATACAATCCATTTTTATTACATAGGATTGGCCAGAAGGAAAAAAATAAAAAAGATGAATGAGGTAAAAAGCTACTAAATGTTTTACTATACCATCATCACTGAGTACTTTTTTTTTCTTAAATCTTTGGAGGTTAATTTTATAAACATGTATTCTTATCGTTCTACTGGATAGTAAGGTGAAAATAAAACAATTATTTATTTGTTAATTATACTGTCATATTCAAGATCCATACTGAGTTTGAAAATTTCCGACCTGATCTTTCTAGCCGTGTAGGTTATTTCCTGTAAGAGTCTAAGTAGTCAGTACCTCTGTTTCCTTTACAACACAATAGATGCATGAGATGTTGCAAGTTTGGGTGGAAGGTAGAGGAAGCACCAGAGGGGTGCAAGCAGCCAAATGAAGGAAGGCGGTGACAGCCGACGGACCACGCTGGGAGCACCAGCTAACGTTCCACCGCCCCCTATCGGTGAGAACGCGTCCATACTAACTCCCTGAAGGCTGGATTTGTCTGCGAAATAGGAAATGCGAACGATCCCTGCGGTAGTAAGGCCTACATTTTTATTTGGAAAGTGAATTTGCTGCTCCAGAAAAATGATGGGCATGATACCCAGGTTTGTGGACACTGAGGCCCCAATGCAGACACAAATCAGTGTGTCGTCGCAGTCCAGGGCAGAGCTAACAGACGGACTTGGCCGGAGGGACCAGGCAGCTAAGAATGCACATGTATTAATGGAAGGAGGAAACAAGTGAGAGACACTTTGGAATCCAATATTCTGACCCCATACTTGAAATCAAATGAAGATGGTATAAGGGTAGCAGCAATTCAGGAACTACTGAGTGACCCCACTGTGCCGGCAGGATCCCACAGAACATACTTCTAACTTCAACCCACAAGGGGCAAGACCTGAAAGGAAGCAATCGGAGTGGCTGGTGTCTATCCTCTTCAGGCCTACGGGTCCTGGATCCTCCCTAATATAAAGGCATATGGATTTCAGTGAGACCAAATACCAGCCCTCAGGGAATTCCTCTGGACTTGCCCTCAGTGATGTGTGCCACTGAAAAGTTGTCTCCGTCCTCTCCAATATTGGTCAGTTCACAGTCCTCATTCATTTCTTCAGCAAAAATATGTTCAAAACTGTCTATCTTCAGACTGTGACTTAGGTATCCGACTGCAAATGAAATAGGCATATTCCTCTTTATTGAGCTTACATGTCTAAAGGGAGAGACATAGTATACAAGTAAACAAACACAGACATGAAATGATCTGGGAATGATGCTGTGGAGAATCAAATTAGAAGCTAGGAACACAATTAAAGGGAAAGGACACAGGTATACGCAGCCAGGGCAGGCCTTCGGAGGAGTTGGAACTGGAAGGATAGAAAGGTGCCAGCCATTCAAGGCGCAGGGATAAGGAGGAGGCACCAGCCACACTTCTAGGAACCACAGGCCCAGGAACCTCTCATGGAGTCCTACCAACTTTACTGCGATGTTTGTTAAATCTTTATACATTCTCTTGACACATCCAAAAACTTAAGGCTAACAATTAGAACTGTGCTATGCAATGAACTATTTTACCATCGCCTAAATGAACATGCAAAAAACAAATCATTATGTCATCATCCCATGCTCAAAAAAGTGCTCTATTTCAAAATTCAAATTTCGTCTTATCAATGTATTAAACACGACACACTGAACCAGGCTTAAAATTCTGGAGTCATTCCATAGCTACAGTTTCTGATCAAATCTTATAAGTGGTGTTTTCTTTTTGATGGTTTAGGTTTCGTGAAATATTTGACATAAACAGAAGAATTATTATACATGTTTTATATATATATATATATATATATATATATATATATATATACACACATACACACATATGTACCGGGGATGCTATAAACATGTATACATTTGACTTGCATTCATCTTTTGTTATTGGTATATATTGAGTATTACAATTTTAACACAGGTTTTTCCTTTCTTAAAATGTGTATGCATTTTTTTGGCAACCTCTGTGTGTGTGTGTGTGTATACACACATATTAATATAATATGTATCAAAAAGCCACTACACAGCTCAAAAAACAAAACACTAACAATGTTATTAATACCCTCTAAGTCAGGGGTGTCAAAACTACAGCCTGCGGGCCAACTGCAGTCAGCAATCCATTGTTAATTGGCCCACAGCAAATTCCAAAATATATTTAGTTTACTTAAATAAACCAGGTGAGGCAATATGTACTTCACCTCGAGTGAGTGGCCCGGCTGTTTGTGTATTTTACCGCATATAGCCCTTGGTGAAAAACGTTGAAAAAAGTTTGGACACCCCTGCTCTAAGTGCTTCTCCCCAATTTTATCATCTTCCCTATCCACCCAAGGTAACCATTATTTTGAATTGTTTTGTCATTCCCTAGTTTTTCTTTGCCTTTCTCCCTAGATTTGTATTCCCAAATAAGATATTGTTTAGTTTTGCTTGTTTTCAAACCTTGATAAGTATGAATTCTTCACTAGTTTACATTTTCATTGAATTTCAGTTCACAGTCCTCATTCATTTATTTAACATATATGTTAAAATTTCTACACACTGCCTTTGAATTAGGTATTCAATTTCAAATGAAACAGACAATTGTTTCTCACTCTGTGAGGGTAGCTATAGTTCATTGAATTTCACTGCTGTGTACTATTGCATTATATGAATTTGCCAAAATGGTTGTATCTATTTTCCCATTACTAGACACTAGGTAGTTTTCAATTTTTTGTTACTACAAACAAAGCTACTATGTACATTCTCCTTGTGCACATAAAAAATAGTTTCCATATGGTCTATAACTAGAAGTGAAATCATTAGGTCATAATGTTGGCTCATATCCAAGTCATTAGGTAATATCCTTTTCCAAAGAGATTATGTCGATTTACATTACACAACAAATTCCAAGGGTTCTGTCCCACATCTCTACCATTTTCAGATTTTTTAGTTTCTGCCAATACATTACATGTAAACTGATATTTCGTTTTAGTTTAAATTTGCATTTCTCAGATGACTCTTGATGTGGAGAATATTTTCATTTGCTCCGAATCATTCATATTTTCAATGAACTGTCTCATGTCTTTTGCTGTTTTACCTACTGGATTTGTCACTTTCTTATTGTGTTTTAGAAGTTTTTGTATATTCTTCAAATGATTTCATTGCTGAAAGTTTTCATTTGAATGTATTTAAGTTTATCAAAATTTCTCCTAATAGCTTTTGCTTCTTTGCTTTAGGGAATCCCTCCCTAACCAAAGGTTAATTTTCTGCTAAAATTTTGTCTTAAATATTTGTCATTAATGTATCTAGGATTTATTTTTATGTATTATGTGAGACAAGCATCCCATTAAATATATTCTTTCAGATAGAGCTATTATTGAACACGCTTCCCATTTACTAAAGTCTGCAAAACCGTCTCATTCATATACCCCTTTCCTATGTGTGCATGGATCTGATCTTACAGTCTTTTTTCTGTTTCATTTTTTACTTTTCCTATCATTTAACCAAAATGATACAATTTTATATATTTTTTAATTAATTGCTATAACTTTATATTAATTTCCATCCCAAGTATGAATGTTTCCCCTACTTACTTACATATACAGTTTAGAATCAGCTTTTCAAGTTAAAAATATTTACTGGCATTCTGGTTGGAGTCACAGATGTGATGTAATGTTTTCAGTGAAACTGACATCATTATAACGTCTAATAAGAATTTTATACTTCTCCAGTCAAGTTAGGTCTTATTTAATACCTTTCAATAAAGTTTTATAATTTTCTCCATAATGGTTTTACATATTTTTGTAACATATATTCATAGGGACTTATTGTTGCTCCTATGCAATACAGTTTCTTTGTTTAATAACATTCACATTCTTTTAATAGCATTCAGATACATTCTTTGGTGTTTTAGTGTTTTATTGCTATTGCTATGCTAAGTAAAATTTTTCTTTTAATAGCACAAGTAAAAATGAAGTTCATTATTTTATATTGATCTTACTTTTTACTTAGTAAATTAACTTAATAAATTTGCTATTTTATTAATTTGAGTAAATTATAAATCCTGTGAACGTCTCTTTCTCACATCTGTCCCTTTCCTCATGACTAACTAGCTTGGACACTTTCTTGTACTCTCTTACACCAGGCCCCCATTCACATCAGGCCTGAATTTCTAGAAGACAGGAAAAAAAGCATCTGTCTAGTCCTTCACCCAACTCTGAACTAGTCTGTACAGAATTTCTTAATGAATGGAAATGGACCTCACTCCCTGACAAAAAATGACCAACATTCATACCCCATCAGATTTCCTTGCCTCTCACTTAACTTTCTCTGAAAAAGCTTCCCTGATGTATATTTACAGTCTCAGCTGCCATCCTGTATCTTCTCTTCCATCAAACCATCAATCATCTTTGCCAACTCTCTCCCCTTACTCCAACATGCAATCTCTGATTGCTTCAATTTTCAACATCAGTCTCTGCCTTCTAACATTTTTCTTACTTCCCTTAAAAAAAAAAAAAAAAAAAAGTACTCTCACTTTTGAAATCCAAGCTAAGCCCAACTTCTTCATGGAGCTTTCTTCTGTGTTCCAATCCACGTTGATAACTCACATCCTGAATTCCTTAGTAGTTATTCTGCATTCTCATGCTGTTAGGATACAACATAACATGCTTTTTTCCCATTTTTACATTTCATCTATTAGAAATGATTTATTGAGTTCCTAACATGTATCAGACACTGGGTCCACAACCAAATCTCTCTGATATGTTTCAAATGTGACACTTTATATCTCAAAGGTAACCTAATACATTAACCTAAAAAGTCATAACTGCTCAATCAATATCTGTTTAATTCCCTTGTTTACTCCTCAATTTCTATGCTAGTGCAATTGTGCATAGAATAAACACTTAATGTACATATTTAATGAAACTCAATAAATACATTTTATTAAGAAAATAAGATGTTCTCCTGAAGGCAAAGTGAATTGCATTTTTTCCTTTCTAATTTGGGAAGGTTTTGTAGAAATGATAAGTTTTCTTTGGAAAAATACGTAAATGGTGTAATGAAATGAAAATGCCAGAATCCTAACATATGTTTTGTTTGGCTTGTCTAATCTCTATTAATATAAGTGTTTTATTGCTAATCCACTTAACAAAATTCAGAATAAATCATCATGACTTTGTTTGGTGTTAACATTATGTGGGCTATTTTATTACTTCACTATATCTTGCTTATTTGTCTCTCCCAAGCTCCATCAAAAATGGGCATGCGTGCTTGTGATTGTCAAACACCTTATCTATAAAAGAGAATATATTAGTTTAACATCTTACAGAGAACCAATAATTTGTAAGGTACAATTTCTACAGCCCTCCTATTTACTCAAGAATCAATTAATACACTTCCAACCACCTCATTTAAAACTGTAGTATTTCTAACTTCATTTACAGTTTAATCTGTTTGAATTTTAAGATAGGAAGCAGCCATGCATGATACAACACTTAGAATAAACCCCCTTTAATGGAAAAAATTCTGCAATTCCAAATATCAAAGTTTATAATATAACTGAATGACAAATATTTGGACAACTAAAGGACAAATAATACATTTCTTTTGTCCATTTTATTTCAGGGAAGTAGTACATGTCAACATTTACGTTTCCAATTATAGGTCCTACCATTTTAGGAAACATGGATGTAGACAGCTGAATAAGCTCCATATAAATACCCTTAGAAGTTCTGAAAACTTACAAACCTTCAGCTTATATTCTCTTAATAACTCCTTACAAGCTAAAATTATTTTCTTCTAGAATGTTATGACTAATATTTTTTTCATGCTTTTAGTCAGTAATATAACATCCTTTACTATGATGGCTAATGAACATTTCCTTCCATTTTCTTGCCATCTTTCAAAAAATAACCCATGGAAAAAAAATGTGAAAACTGCAATAAATTGCCTTTGAGAAATGCTGACAGAAACAAAGTTAGAACAAGTGCTTAATAAGATTTTGTCAGATATTTTCATATTTGAATATGTTTTATGAAATTTCAGGATGGCCAAGACTGTGTACAAGATTTCCTGAAAGTTTAATCATGGAACCCCTTTTGTAATTCAACTTTCTTATAGGATTGAAGTCATAGTTTGACAACTCTTGGTATAGTGGAAATACTATGGGTTTGGGATACCTGAAGATTACATTTCAATCCCAATTCCTCCCACTTCTGCTTCTGTTAATTATTTTTTGAGCCTTGATATCATCAAAAGTAAATAGATAGATACCCAGGAGAGGGACTGCTGGGTACCCCGATGTTCACTAAAGCATTATTTACGGTGGCTAAGACATGGAAACAACCAAATGTCCCTCAATAGATGATTGAATACAGAAGATGTGGTATATATACACAATGGAACACTATTCTGCCATAAGAAAAGATGAAATACTGCCATTTGCAAAAACATGGCTGGATTTTGAGATTATCGTGCTAAGTGAAATAAGTCAGACAGAAAAAGTTGAGAACCATATGATTTCACTCATATGTGGGATATAAAACAAAGCAAAAAACGAACAAGACAAAGAAAGAAACAAAAACTCATAGACACAGACAACAGTTTAGTGGACACCAGAGTGTAAGGGGGGAAAGGAGCTGGTAGAAGAGGGTTAAGGGGGTCAAATATATGGTCATGGAAGGAGAACTGACTCTAGGTGGTGAACACACAATGCAATATATAGATGATGTAGTATAGAAATGCACACTTGTGGCATGTGGGGTCTCTGGTCCTGCTCCCCACATAAGAAAGTAGGATATGGTGAGGCCAAAAAGGAACACCATTGGAGCCACAGATTGGGGGTTCATACCACTATAGTCTCAGTGGCTGCTGGGTTGGAGACACCGGAAGCAGGAGCCACACGATCCGCAGCCTGCCTTCCGCTTCTCTGCCTGCCAACCAACCCCACTTGCTAACTGCACTCCGCGCTTGCTACCATAGCCACGGCAGCTATATCAGTGGCTAATGGCTAACCAGTAGCAGCTGACGGCCAACTAGTCACAGCTGGTGGTCATCTACTACCAGAGCCAGCACCTCTCCACGTGAGGCCAAGAGCCTACTCTCTGGAACTGCGTCCCCACAACTTGAAACCTATATAATTTTACTAACCAATGTCATCCCAATAAATGTAATAAATAAATAAATGGAAATAATAGGGTCATTGTATAGATGCAATATGCTAATTCAATTGATTCAACTGCACATTTACTTAGGTCCTAGATAATGACCAGCATTACTTGGTAAGGAGCTAGAGATGAGATGAACAAGGCAGAACCCCTGACCTCACAGCGTTCCGTGTTTTGCTGCCGTGGCAGTTTTCCTTCTGGCCACAGTCTTCTTCATACTACATTCTCCTCTGCTGCTCTCTCCTCCCTGCTGCCAGCTCCACACAGGTACCATGCTAACCAGAGCAGCTTAGCTCTCAGTTTCCCCAAACCAACCATTCTGGAGCATCCAAGACCCGTGGATAACCAACCAAGGGCGATACATTCTTCATTATATACTAGTACTTTAATACAATGGCCTTGAGGACACTCTTTTGAAGACTATATGCCCGTATTTCCTTTTGAAGGCATACACTGGAATTATGTTTTAGTATTATTTTCAAGTAATTAATATTGCTTATATGGATAGCTAAATAAACATAAGTCATTTTATTTAAGAAACAAAAGAATAACTGTTCCTTATATTTTGCTGAATGGTTCAATATGTTGATTCAGTGAATATTAATGGAAGAGCTCACAGTGTGAACCTAAGAGCTGGTGTGAAATATGAGTGAACAGGAAAACCTGTGAAATGGCTTAGGCAGGATGGGGCGTGGTGCCCCTCAAAGCACAGTCCCCACGAGTGCATTGTTTTGTACACCTGAAACTAATAATAAAGAATAAAATTTAAAAAAATCACACACACACACTCACACACACAAACACAGTCCTTGGGACTTGAGAGCAGGAAGTTAAATGAGTTCACCTGGAAAAAAGCAGGGATAACACAAAGCACAGTGGACTTATTTAGGTCTCTCTTTTTCATATCAAAGTGAACATGAAACTCCAGAAACTGTTGCTGAGACGGAATCTGGTTTTCTCCAACCAGAAGCAATGGCTGCATATGTGTCATATTCCAACCTGGTGTCCTTGCTGGCACTGGAAGGTCTTAAGGAATCTTTCTTTAATGTCTGGCTTATTTTAAAAGATTAATTTTTCTTAATCACAGTAAGAAATGTGAAAAAAATGCATCAGAACGCAGACGCTCTGAGCATGGGCAGTAGAATCAAACGCAATGTTGAGAGGCTGGGTGGTGGGAATATGCCTGCAGAGGAGAAGGGGAAGGCCAGTGCCTTTTGGGGTTGTGGGGGCAGAGCCCCAGAAAGTAGTTTACAGGCTCTCGGCCTCACGTGGAAGGGTGCTGGCTTGGGTAGTGGATGGCCGTCAGCTGTGGCTGATTGGCCGTCAGCTGTAGCCAGTTAGCCCATTAGCCGCTAATATAACTGCTGCGGCTACGAAGGAGAGTGGAGGAGAGTCGAGGAGAGTAGTCAGTCGGTTGCAGACAAAACGGACAGCAGGTCACACGTCCAGTGAACCCAGCCTCCAGTGAGACTATAGTGGTATGACTCCCCTACCTACGGCTCCATGGGTGTTCCTTTTTGGCCTAGCCATTTCCTGCGTTCTTATGTGGGGAGCGGGACCAGAGACCCTGCAGGCCGCCTCGCATGACAGGGGTTGTGTTAGAAGAATAAGACTCTCCGCAGAGAGAGTGAGGAGATCTGTTATAGGTCCAGGTGGGAGCACTACCTCTTGGGGAGTGGCTCCTGCTGAGTACCTGCTCAGTAGTGGTTCAAACCATTCTATCTTCTGCAGTGTGCCTGAGAGACCATCAGCCTTCCCTGGGAGGATCTAACCTATCACCAGAAAGTGAGGAGGCTGAAGCACCTGGAGATGGAGATGGTGTTTACAACTTTTATTCCAGTAACAGGCTGAAATGTTGGAAAAGAAAGAAGGGTTGGAAAGAGGAGAGCAGCCTCTACAGAGCACGTGAAAGAACAGGACCTGGCTCTGAGCAAGAGGACAGCCTTGCAGGACCCCAGACCATTTGTAAGTCCAGCCTCCTCTCCTGCTGGGCCCTCCCACCTGTAGGGCAGCTCCACGGTAGAGTGGTCCCGTCAGAGCAGACACCACCACTAATGCTGTAACTGTCTACAGGCTGTAACAGAGGATGGAGACAGCGACTGAGTTTTATCCCCACACTTGACTTACTGCTCAGCCTAGGTTTTCGTAAAGGATACACCACTACAAGGGGAGAGGAGGGTAAGTCTGGGACAGGGGAGGATTGAGCTGAAGGAAACTCCAGGAGGAGGGCAGTCTCCATATCTCTCCAGTTCATCTCTATTAACTCAGCATCTAGTATCATTTCTGGCATACAGGAAGGTCTCAGTAAATTTTTGATTAAATAAATATTTACCTAACTCATTACTTTGAGGTGGAAGTGCACATTTTGGAAGTCAAGTAGACATGGCTTTAAATCCTAGCTCTGAAACTTACTAGCATTGTGATCTACAGGAAATTACCTGAACCTTGGTTTCTACATGTATACAAGAACAATACTGTTTATTTTACAGTGCTGTAAACAGAATTTAAGAAAATGCACAGCATCTTTCAAAAGAACAGGTGTCATTAAAGAAATGTAGCTCTACTTGGTCTTATTGTTTCAGGTTATTTTTTTCCCTATGATGACATAGCTTATATATTATCAAGTGTAGGGGGAATCTCTTTGATTCTTTCTATGTACCCTCGAATCTCCTAGGTAAGTATGCAAATGTTTATATGTACCAAATCTAGGAAACTAATTTTACACGGTACATTTGATATTCCACATTTCCAACATTTCCAGCAATGTATAATTTGTATACAAAAATAATGCCACAAAATGTATGGCAACCTCCCAAAGATAGAGGGGGGGCGTGCATATTAACACATAGCTACTCCACTTCAAAACCTTTTCCATGGTAAATACAATTCTTCCTTCTGATCAAAGTGTAATCTCATTTACAATTTGATTTCTACTACAGAGAATTTGTTCAGCCAGGGTTAAGAAGCTGTCACAATCACTGGGATATAAAGTTCCCTTATGTATCTTATGGATGCATAAGAGTTCTTTGTATGAATGTCTTCCACAAATGTCTCAACCGCAAAACGAGCCACACGTAAGGGCACCGTTGTTCATTTTTCTTTTATTTCACCTATTAATATTTATATAATTTACTTGGCTCACTCATTTTCTATTTAATAATAGGTTTATGCAGAATATACAATATAATACGTGAATAATTATTATATGTGTGGATTGTAATTTACATACTATAAAATTTACCCTTTTAAAGGACACAATTCAATGGTTTCTAGTATATTCACAGGGTTCTTTGCCATCGCTATCTAACTTTAGAACATTTTCATCCCCCAAAAACTCCATGCTCATTAACAGTCACTGTCCATTACTTTCTCCTTCCAGCCTTTGGAAAACACTGTTCTACTCTGGATAATTCAAATTGCTCCTTTTCTGTTACAGCTTTACATAAGTGTTCTCAACACCAGTCACCTGGCAGGTTTCACTTGGTCTTTTACATCAGAGTTACGTCTCCATAAATAGAGAAATTATATGTTGAAAATCTCTTTCAAGAGAAGAAATCTCTAGCTCTTTTCCTAAAGAATAATGTTTCGTGAAATGATGAAGCTCCTTAAATGAATGAATTCATTTTGACAAACATCCATTGAGGCATTTAACAAGTGTGTCTCCAAGTATGGATTCCGGGTCACCTAATTCAGCATCGCTTGGGGTGCTCATAAAGACATGGACATTTCGGATCCATTTCATATCTACCGAATTAGACTTTGCAGCTGGGGTACAAACGAGCCTCCATCCTAACACGGCCCCTGGGTCACTTCTGTGCACACGGCATCTGTCAGTCAGAGGATGAGGCTGACAAAGGTCTGGGCATAAAACAGACGATTAAAACACAGTATTTGGTCTGAGATGGTTTCATCACCTTTAGTCTATACATTTGCCAATAACAGTTTAGCAAAATTATAGAAGTAAATAGATAGGAGAAGGAAGACCAACAGAAAATATCCCCAAATGCTCCTTCATTGATAAGGGTATGGATTACCCGTATGTGTTTGTCAAAACTCATATAATACAACACTTAGGAGTCTTGTACTTTAACGTACAAAAATTTATCTCAAAAAAGAACTGTCAGCAAAAGAAGGGAAGGGGCAATAAAAATAAAAATTCTAAAAATATGAAATGTAAATAATTAAATGAATACAGACGTGTGCAAATGTTGGGAACTTATGCAACCCTTTCCTCTGCTGCCCTTCAAAAACAACTGCCAAGGATACTACCCTTAACAGTTTGGTATGGCTTTCCAAGCCCCCCTTTATTCATCGATTTTCTGTGCATATATGTAATAATTTGCTGAAGTAGCATCACACTCGACATATTTTTCAGCAGCAGCAACCTTCATGGGGGCAGGTGGAGGATGGGGCCGGATGTGCTGGACGCCTGGGCTCAGGGGCCGCGCGGATCAGCCCAGCTCTTTGTGGAGGAGCTGATCTCGAAGGATCTTGTGGGATCTCAGAGGCGGGCAGGAAACCACGGCAGCCGGAGACAATTCCAGGATCGTGGTTTCATGCTTCAAGGGGCTTATTCCTTTAAGTAGGCAAAACTACTGCATACTAGAGATAGGTCATGTTTATTTGACTGCTGTTTTATGTTTTTTCTCCCTATTTTACTTTGTGTAAACAATTGTCATTATCCATTTTGCAATTACATTCTTAGCAATGGAATCCTCGGTCGTGTCATGTTAACATTGTAATTCTTTTTTGCTTATTATTGACTGGTTTTCACACCATTGTTATCATTGTTATTGCCTCTGTTTAGAACTTCCATTCAATTTACAATTAATCCAGTGCTATACTCAAGCACAATTTTGCAATATACTTCAATGTTTTTATAAACGTTGCTGTGCACAATGAGTTAGCCAGTCATTTCATTAGTTCAGGAGTATTTATAAACAAGCTTCCTGCTTATAGCCCAAGAAGGACTTTGATATCTGCGAGGCAGTTGTATACCTTTAAGTACACTTTTTCTTCAAAAGCTTTCTAAAAGCAGAGCACAAACTAAACATGGCCAGCTGTTGAAAGTACCCATTAAACATTAACTTCTCCAGGTAAAATTATCACAATCCATGCCTTACACATAAGAAGCTATCTCTGAGATTATTGCTCTAATGCTTAACTATACTGCTGACAATGGATGAGAGCTTAGCAGCTAATAAACTTGCCACTCCAGCTATTACAAAGGAAAGTTAATGTAGTTGAAGGAGAGCAATAAAATAACCAGGGCGTCATAAAACTAAGGTAAACAAAGCACACAGTGGGAATTAATTAACATGACACCTTCAGATCTTCAGTATTATTCACTGTGTGAAATCCTTTCTGTTGAATGATCATATCAATTCTTTATCTGACATGATTTCCTATAATCCTTTATATTAAATTTATTCTGCTGTGAAAATTAACACAGCCCACCCAAATGAGAACAAGCAAAGCCTTTATTCAGAGCTTCCTATAGCAAGAGAGTCAGTCACCACCCCAGGGCTCAGCAGAGACTCGCAGGCAGGCAGAGGAGAGGGAATCCTTACAGTTGAAAGCAATGGAAGGTCTCAGGTTTGTCTGATTGGAGGCGGGTGCCATGTGGAAGCTGGAGTTGGGCAAACCAGAAATGGGGCATTACATTTTAAAGGATTGGTTCGAGGAGCATATTTGGTTTTTCTTTGGTTGGTCATAACCTAGAAGTGGAAGCAAAAATTAGGAAAGCAGGCAGTTATTGATTACTTCCATTTGAGGCTGCAGAGGTTGTGGTCTGGCTTCCTGGACTGGTTTCTGCAGATTGTGCATCAGAGTTTTATTTTTATATATGGCCTTGCTGTTGTCCATTTGTATATTCAGTCTCTCAGTTCCCATCCTGACAAGTATCTGACAAATATTTCCCTAGTAGAATTTGAATTCATAATGGTTTCGGGCAATGTCAGAATAAATAGATATCTAACGTCTAAGAAAACGCAATCAATATGATCATCTCATTTAAGATACAATTTTTTTCACAATAATACATTTCTTCTTTTTAGTACTACATTTTCTACTACATCCTCTATTAACTAAATTTTTCAAGCATATAATTTTAAACCCACAAAAATATATATGTAGGGCTAAAATAGACCTATTTCATTTGAAAGCATGTATATAAGTTATAAAATGTTTTAGAACATATATCATCTTGAATTTTTACCATTAGCCTGAAAAAAATTCTTAAGTGCTGAAGTATGTGACATCTGTTGACAGGAAATACCTTAGAGTTGTAGTTTCTAAGTTCTTGTGAATAAAGTGTTCAGCATCCCCAGAAATTCAGGTTGACGCCAATATTCTAGTCTATTACCAATGATCAAAAGGCCTGTGTTAGCTTCAGAGTAATAAAAGCCACCCTAGCAACGTTTATTATTTCCATTTATCGAGCCATTACTGTCTGCCAGGATCTCTGTGTATATTCACATTAAACTTTATTTAATCTTTACAACACTTTAAATGTAATCTAAAATAGAAAGTTAAATTATATTGACTCATTTATTCATTCAAGAAACATTTATTGAGCCTCTCTGAGACCCAAAGACAATTGACTAAAGTGGAAGAGTCAGGGGTCAAATCCAAACCTGTCTGTGTCCTTACTGAAATGTATCCAGTCTAGACGCCTTATGAGCTGAGGTTCATTCGAAGGAAGTAAATCTTTTGAATAACAAACTCTAAACAGTGGACAAGGATCTCCCTGGTAAGTTTTTCTACCACTGAACATAGAACACATAAAAAGAAGACTCCAAGGAATAGAAATCATACATTGCCTGTAATATTTTCTTCTGAGTACAATTGTAATCATTTTTTCCAATTGGCAAAGAGTAATCATAACATGCTCCCTGTGGCTGTTAAGTGGAGGCCATACATCATATATGATGATGAACTGGAGATAGGAATTCATAAAATAGTAAAGAAATATATTTCATGTAATGCTTAATTTTATGTGTCAACTTGGTTGGGCCATGGGATGCCCGTACATGTGGTCAAACATTTGCATTGATCAGTAGACCCAGTGGAACAGATTGCTCTCCAAATGTGGGTAGGCCTCATTCAATCAGTTGGAGGCCCGAATAGAACAAAAATGGTGAGCAAAAGGGAATTCCTCCTGCCTGATTGCAGAACTGGAACATTGATCTTTTCAGGCCTTCAGACTTGGATAGAGTATCCAGTCTGACAGCTTTTCGATGGTGATTTACATCATCAGCGCTTAGGCCACTAGACTTGGACTGGAATTATATATTGGCCCTCCTGGGTCCCCAGCTCACCAATTCCTTAATTCCTTAAAAGAAACTCTCTCTCTCTCTCTCTCTCTCTCTCTCTCTCTCTCTCTCTCTCTCTCTCTCTCTTCAACTTTTATAGAGGGCAACAGAGTTATTTATAGGAAAAAACTATTTTTTTTTTTTTTAAGAAACATGCATTTTGGAGGTGTTCCCAATTTGCAGATCTATTATAAAGAAATAATTAAAAATAAACACAAACATTTATTTACATGAAGGCTTGTTGCAATGTTATGTGTGACTCCAAAAAAAATCCAAATATTTAATTGATATACAATCACAGAAGAATGGTAAACAAAATATAGAATAGCCAAGTGGGAAACTATTATGCAGTTATAAATATCAGATTTTAAAAATCAATTATATGTTCATATTTGAATAATTGTGTATTTTTTTTAATTCTCTGTATTATAGTCATTTTTGTTTGATGGTTTGTTTGTTTTTCGAATGGCCAAAATATTTTATAGCAACTTCTTTAAGAATTGTGTTCTATTTCATCACCCTTTGAATCAGGCATTGGTCATCTGGACAATTTTTAGAAACAAAAGAAGTACATATGCAGTATACTATAATTTATGCAAAACTTAAACCATTTAAAATAATACTGTGCATATTTTATGGAAATCCATCAGTAATAAAATGGTTAAGTCACAGATGGGAAGCGTAATCAATTACTTTATGATGAGGCTTCTGATGAGGAAGGGGAGGGAAGAGGTTTGAGGAGAACTATTATAAAGGTGGTTTTAACTATGTTTATTTAATTATGTTTATATAACATTTTAAATACCAAAAATAAATATAGATACAGGCAAAAATGTTTGTTGTATCATTTTATACGTCTGAAATATGTCCAACTTAAATGAAAAATACAATAATAAAATTACCTGAACACCGAATAAGAAATTTGGGAAAATGTGTAAGGTGAACACTTGCAAATGACTATTGAAACATCAAATGTTTCTTAGATATCATTTTAACCAGTGAGAATGTATAATGGAAAAATATTACATTCAAAATCACTAGGAACTATAATTTCTAGGAATGTCTTAAGAAGAAGTGTTCATCACATATGGCAGACTTGACTGAAAAAGTATGTACCTGAACAGATAGAAGGAAATTTTTCCAATGCTAAGTCTTCAACTAAACAGTTTTATGTTATTTCAAATAGATGACAGTGGGGATGAATTTGCCATCCCATAGAGAGACTGCAAATTCTTTGAAACTGTAAATAGCCAAATAGCTAAGACAGTTTATAAGAAGATGTAGAAAGAAGGACCTTGACATTTCAATAATTAAAAGAATGGGTTACTTATACAAATATATTCCTAAAGCTTCAATACATCATGATTCTGATGAGATATACCTCAGTGTTCCTAGTTATAAAAATTTCTATTTATATGAATTCAGTACATGATTTCCTTTTCATTCAAAATAGCTGTGGAATAAAGTCGATCAACGAGTTGTATGGAGTCAATTGACAAAACTTTAGGGAAATAATTACTCCTCCAGGATCTCTTTGAACACAGACTAGTTGGATACTGACTTCCCCACCCTCACCATCATGCTAGGTCTCCCTCAAACACACACCATGCACTGAGGGCACGGAGGTTTGCAGCCACACTGCCTGCTGGAGACACTACATCAGGCCTCAGAATTCATGGAGGAACCAGCATCAGCTCCCAACACAAGGAGCTACACTTCATTTTCTTAAAAAATATGAGCAATCAGTATGCAACACTGAGCACATGAGAAATATAGCAGTCGGAAATGATAAAAACCCACCAAAGAAAACAGAATTAGTGAAAGAAATAAGAGAGGGCTTTAAAAATATCTAATTAGTATTCTCAGTCAGATTCAAGAGAATCACAGCAGTAAAATCAAGAGCAAGTTGCAAAGAAAGAGAGGCAATCAGATTGCCAAGAAGAGTTCTTGGATATTGAAAGCATGATTGAAAAAAAAATGATAATACTAATTCAAGAATAAAATGCATATTTCTAGAAACTAAATTTGTGGACACCAACTATATTCAAAGCATGGAAAAGTGAAAAGATGAAACATTGAAAAGATAAAATTAGTGCTCGGTATATCTAGGCAAGCCATCACTCATTAAATAGCATATAGAAAGAACAAAACAGAAAATCAATAATCAAGCCAATTACATATGATAAATTTCCATAGGTAAAGAAAACATTTTGGAAACACATACAAATTCTGTTAGAAATTGTGACTTCCTAAAATAAATTTGAAATGCCTCAACATTTCAGACACACATACACAGGTAAAAAAAAGTATTATACAAAGTAAACAAAAACAACAAACAAACGAACCAACAAAAACACAGGTTTACAAAGGAGAGAGAATTACAAGGTCTTGGTGGTTCTTATATGCAATACCACAGCTCAATGTTAACAGAATTAAGAGAAATTATTGCAACCTCCTCAGATTGAGTTTACTTGGGAAGACCAAAGCAGGAGAAGCAGGTGAAGATATAGAATATTAAGCATTTCCCATTTATTTTGTTACTATACATGTATATATTGCCACACCAAAATGTGGGAAATATGACTGTTTAGCTGCTTTCACACATAAATACCATGTCATGTATTAAAATGTATGGAGTCTAGAAGGGTGTTCTGGAACCAATTCCAATGTACGGGGAGGTGGATCTCCCCAACACCAGCGAGCAGCGCTCCCACACCGGCTGGGTGTCCTACAATTTTACTCAGTTCTGACACTGTCTGCCTGGAGGCAGAGTTAGATTCCACAGGCAAAGGGCTCAGGCCCACAACACTGCTTCACCCTTTCTCCAGATGCCAATCCAGGTTCTTCTGACAGACCAGCGATAAATCTAAGGTTCCCACACACCCCTCCTCGATTAATTTTCTAGCGTGGCTCACAGAACTCAGGAAAATTATTTACTTACTGTTTACGAGTTTATTATAAGAGATGTGATAAAGAATACAGGTAAACATCCATATGGAAGTGATGCTTAGGGCTAGGTATGTGGGAAAGGGTGGGGGGCTTCCATGCCCTCTCTGGGCACCATTCTTGCAGCACCTACATGTGTTCACCAACCTGGAAGCTCTCAGAACCCCATACTATGGGGATTTTCATGAAGTCTTCATCATGTAGGCACAATCGATCACTAACCCCTCCAGTGACCAGCCCCCATCCAGGAGCCCACCCAGTGTTGCCTCATTAAAACAAAAGACACTCCTATCACCCGGGAAATGACAAGGATTTCAGGAGTCACGTGTCAGAAGCCGGGGTCAGAGACCAAATATCGGAACAAGAGGTATTCCTGGTGTTCTTATCACTTAGGAACTTACAATGGTTTCAGGTGCTCTGAGCCAGAAACGGGCACAGGTACCAAATATATAGCTCTTATTATAAATCACAGTATCTGTTAGGGGCCAAGCATTGTGATTTCTCTGCATTCAAGGAGCTCTCTTTCCATTAGGGCAGGCAGGATACCCAGTGCAAAACCAGTGAGCACATCTTTTCCCCATGTAGTGTAAGGAGGCCACTTTGAAGGGGACCTACCCAGCCAAGTGGGTGTATAGGGAGGGGATAGCAGCTGAGGATTCCTCTTAAGGGAGAGCAGGGTTTAACCAACTCATAGGACAGGAGAAAGCATTGAGACAACACACTGTGTAAGAGGAGAAGCAGGACTACCACTGAGTAGCTGTCAGAACGTTGAGTCCTAACGCAGAAAGAAATAAAGCTGAAGAGGTTAGCTGGGCTCAAACCCTGGAGGGCCTCGTCACCCTCTGCGCAATACTCTGAAGGGTGTTCTGCAGGGCATAGCTTCTCAATGCTTTCAAGTAGAACAAACCTTTATCCAAACAATATCTACCTAGAGACCCATTATGTAAAAACACGAGAAGATGGTCTTTTATTAGTACAATTGTATGAGCTACAATTGGTGACATCCACTTACATACTCAGGAATTAAGTGTAATGAGGCCACTTCAGGGAATGCCCAAAATCTCACCTGCAGTATATAATATATTCCTAAATTTAATTTTAGTTGCACTTTAGTCCAAAAAGTCTTAAATCATAGAGATAAATTTTTGCCAAGAGTCATTCAATTTTTGTTAAACAGAAGTGGCCAAATAAGCATTATTCTGGGATCTAAATGGACAGAGAGAGCTTGAGCGCAGGCCGAACTGAAGCACAGGTTCAGAAGCTGCCTAGTTTTGGCCATTCAGGTGGGCCCCCAGGACAGGCCAAGGATTTGGTAGTCTTTCACCAATAATATCTAAATAGTTGCTTTTATTAATGGTGGTGGGTAGGGGTCGGGGGATGTTGTTTTTGGGAAACCATGTGTTTTGGGATCCAAAATTTGTCATTAACAAAATTCAAGAAAATCCAAGGCTTTCATAACAAAATCCAAGTCTGGGTATTACAGCAAATGAAAGACATTATTAGGAGGTACGGAGACTCACAGAATAGACAAGGGGACGAGTCATGTGCTGTGGACACTCCACTGTGGGACACAGCAGCCACCACAGGTGATTTCTAGCCCACCCAGCGTGAATGTCTTCTGAGCTGAGCCCAGGTCCTGGGCCCATCCCTGGGTCTCTGGGGATAGGGAGAAGGAGGACCTTTCCTCTGAGGCTTCTGGAGTGGGAGGGTAAGCAGGAGGGCTGACAATTTGAGAATGAGAGTGTGCCCAAATTTAAAATGTAGAAGTCCGTCATGGAGAAAGGAGATCATGGAGAATTTCTCTTGAAATTTACATGGGAATGGGGATGTTGTATATCCGATGAATAGCAGGGGCTCCACTACTGTTGTTTCCACAACCCCCTAGGGAATTCCAGGACATCAGATGGAGGTTCCCTAGGTAGAGAACCTAGGAAGGTCGACCGTTAGGTGACCTTTCTTCTGCCCACAATAGAAAAAGCACCTGAGGTCGGCACAGTGGTTGCTTTCATGGGACAACATACCAGTTACAACCAATGCAGACTGAATTTCAGAAGGGGCTGCTCCTGGAACCTTCTGTACTCTGTAAGACTCTTGAACATCCCTAGGCAGGGCAACTCAGGGGTACCTAATCAGAGCACAGCATTGGAGGTTAGATGTGAAAAACAAATAATCTCAGTTTTAAACACTTGCTGTTGGCCAGGCAATAGTCTTAGCACTTTACACGTTCACCTCATTTTATCCTCACCTCACCCCATATAGTAGGTACTAGTACATCCCCATTTCACACATGAGGGAACAGGGAACAGGGAGATTAGATAATACAATCACACAGTAAATAAAGAGCAGAACCAAAATCAAGTTGAGGTCCATGTTTGCAGCCTACATGCTACAATCATCCCCAGTGGCTACGGACTAAAATAGATATCAATTACATTTGCATGAAAATCAAAGAAATTGCATACACAAAAAATAACTTTTAGAATTATTTCTCAAGTTGTTCATCATGCCTAACTAGATAACACTGGTTACTCGTATTAAGAATAGTTACTCTAATCATTCTCAAAAATTTCTTTAAAATATAGTTAACTTTTTGTCTTTTATGTGAGCAAACATTTCCTATTATTTTATTCGTTTTATTTTTTCTTCAATCTTACTTTGTATGTTTCCTAACCAAACATTCCTGAAACAGACATTAAAGATTTTAAAAATATGTAGAGAAAAAAACAAATCACTGGTTCCCAGTAAAGACCAGTGGGCCACAGATTATTTGGGTTAGAGTGCAGGGTTATAGGACAGCTTCGGGTACTCTTGCGAGGAATTTCACTTGAAATTGGTAGTGAGATCTTGTTTGTAATTTTTCTTTAAATACTTGAAAATAGTTTGATATATATAACATAATATCCCATGAAAACTCACATTTAAATATGAATTGATTAGTGACTGCCTCCCACCCTCTGCCCATCTCCATTCTCAAATACTCTGTGCATACTATCTCTTACTATTTGGGGGGTCAGGCAGAGTCCCTCATATTCCCTAGGCCTCATATTTCAAGATCACCTCTTTGTCATATAAGTGAATTTTTTGGGTCCCACTTATTTTGTTTCAGTGAAGCTAGCATTCAGGTTTAGTTTTACTTGGTATCTTGGAGGTGGTTTGGTTATCATATAAGTCTGTTATTCAGGAAGTCATAAATCCAAAGTAGCTACTGTAAGTGCTAACGCTCTCTTTATCAAGAAAAGAAGGTTAATTAACATACCAGAGCTTAAAAATGTCCACGATATGTCCATTAACTGGACATTTTTAAGAATTCCACCCCTTCGAGAATCTGCTGAGGCCAGCGTTCCACGTGTCATGAAGCAGAGTAGCAGGCCTCGGCTTGGGAAGTAGACCCCTCTGTAGCAAATCATAAGAGAAATAGTTGCTCTCCCAAACCTGAAATTTGGCTAAATTCTGCTCGTAAAATGCTGTCACATCTGACTTGAGCAAACGTTTTTTGTACACTTCACATAAAGTAGGATACAGAGCTGGGATTTCAAGTTTTCAGAAGTGGTAGTACAATGTTTTGTAAGTTCTTTCTAATAGATGGTCTTACGTGTGGTAGAATGCAGTCTAAAACTCACCTTCATTTTAACACTTTCTGGCAGCACAGTTGGCGGGTGGGAAACCTATAGACCTCAGCTATCTCTAAAAATTAAAGCGTGTCCGTCCCACCAAAAAGAACTGACAGTTCAGAATACCGAGAACTGTGGTTGGGTCATGCCCTTAGCCCGTACCACCTGTGAAATATTTAAGAAAGATAGGTCAGTGCCAGTGAAAATTGTGGCTTTTTAAAATTGATTTATTTTGTTTGTTTCACAGCACTAAATACTCCGGGGGAAGAAGAACAAATTTATATTTTGTTGATGATTTAAAGGGTCTCTTGTAGAAATACAAGTTCACAGGCATCACACAGCGTCTGTTCCTATGAGGAAGGTTTTAGTTGCCATTATTTCCTCCTGGTGGCCTGACACTAAATTCTACACCCACTTTGAGGGGTTAAAAATAAATTCTATTAGAACACATTTGATCGTTTAAAACAGTACAGAACATTAAAACCAATTTAAACTAAAATTGTAATTGAGCACTTGCAGCATCTCTAAAGCACCTACAACAACAGTTTGAAAACTGCTATGTAGAGGAAGGGAAAATATCAAAGGACTCAGGAAGGAAATACTATCAGATTTATAGCTGAAAGTTATGTCTAGCAGCTGCGGGAAGAGCAAATTTGACAGAAAAAGACTGAAACACCAAGCCCCATTAAGAAGGAATTAGAAATAGAGCCATAGTGATAGGAATGCAGAAAAGCAGATTGAAAGTTTATTTAGAAAGTAAAACAACAAGGATTAAGTCATTGTACCATCTTTTACTCGCATTTGCAGAACCTCCTAAAAGTCCTTAGATGAGTTGGTGTTTCCACTGAAACTGGTCTGCATAGTCGTGATAAGGAACATAGACTTCTGTTGAAATCCAGGATCCAGAACTGATTAACTCTGTGATGTTGGGCAAATTACTTAACCTTTTGATCCTCCGTTTCCTCATCTGTAAAATGGGAATCATAATTTCTACCTCACAGGTTTAATAGCAGACAGAAAAAGGAAAACAATGAACGCCTGTGTGAAAGTATCAGGACAAAGCCTGCCTAAGAAAACAGTAATGGTTATGTTCTCAAGAAAAGCAAGACTAGACAATAAAAGCATAAGAGATATGTTCATAGTCTAGATGGAAATATAAAATTAGGGTGTAGGAATTAAGCAGCATCTTCCCATGGAAACCAGGCTATTGAAGAGAGAGGAAGTGAAATGAGCAAAACAATGTTATTTTTGTTGTGTTTTTCTTGATTCAATCTATTTTTTTTTCCAAGTGGATTTGTATGACTAACAGAGACTTCACCTGCAAGTATAAAATAAAATAAAATGAAATGATGAGAGGAGGGATGGTGAAGAAGATGAATTAGATGTGCCAACATATAATCCTTTACAAATTGAAAAAGCAATGATTCCCTCACTGGTATGTCAGCTTAGGCTTGCGAGATAGAAAAGGAAAGGTGAGAGACTGGAGGAGATACCAGTCACTTGCTATCAACCAAAGACAAAAGACTAGTAGCCATGGCGAGCTTTTGCCTCACGTTCCCGCTCGTTGTGAGAGAGGCCAACCCTCGGTGCAGGGTGAGACCCTTGCATGAGAAGCCAGGGAGAGCTTTCCTCTGCTCTTCCTAATGAGAACTGAGAATGAGGTGAAGTATCTACAGGTCAAAGCAGATGTGCCTGTTCCTCTCTAGGTGCCTGAGGACACTTAATTCTCAACCATCACACTTAGGAGTTTAGATGTAAGTCTGCGCATGAAACCAAGCCTTTTCTCCATATCAGAAGTATCTACTTGGTACTACAGATTAATTGCACTCAAATAGGTGGAACCACTACCGATATCCTAGCACTCTTTTGTTTGCAATCACAGGCAGCCTGTTACCCAAGGGAACAAATGCTCAATTTTTGACCATTTTATTACCTTAATTTTTTAAATCATAAAATAACACTTTCGTCACATAATGTAATGATACATTGTGCTGACCTTTGAATATCACCAAAAAGCAGGCAATCTAGGCTTTAATTTTATCTAACACAAGTGATAAATTTTCATCACTTATTTTTTAAGTTCATCTCCTGAATCCTATAAAAATGATTTATTAAGAAATTCAACATGTCCTTGTGACAGAATGGCACTGAGCCTTACTATTATCTCTGAAACTTTTGTTGAACTGTTTTTATATCTGTATTATCTTCAAAGTAATTATAATATAATATAAAAGTCAACACAACCAACTGCCCCATTTCTTAATTTCCCCACCAGGAGCTGTCACAATGTGCCCTCCTCTCTGCTGGGAATTCCTGGGAATATCTCTGAACACAAGTTGCCATGTAAGCAAACATATTTGCCACCCTAGCCCCAGGCTAAAATAATTGTGCATGGTCCTGAACTTGGGTGTTTTTTCAGTTCGGTTGAGATGGCTGTAAATATCTGATAAAGGACTTTTCTTCACTAAAACACAAAGGAGTCCATCCATAAAGGGTCAGTTTCCCATTAGGAGCACAGAATCTACACTTCCAAGGTAAACAGCTTTTCTAAATATAATTCTAGTTTCATTCTTTCATGACTTCATGTCACAAATACCTAGTAAGAGCATCAGCTATTCCAGGTGTTGTGGATACAGCAATAACCATCAGAGGCAGAATCCACTGCCCTCATGGGGGCTACAGTTTAGTTGGATGGGGGGAGGGACACAGTCCACAAACAAATGAGTAGGAAGTACATACATTATGCCTCACGGAGTTAAGTGCTACAGAGAGGACACTCTCTGAAGCAGAGAAGGGCATTAAGGATATAGGCAGAGGGGTGGTCCTGGAAAGTGTGAATTTAGAAGACACATTTGAGCAAAAACCCGAAGTGTACAGGGAAGCAACCTATGAAAGCCCTGGGGCATCATCTTTTAAGCTGAGGCAACAGCAATCGCCTCCAGTGTGTCTGCTGGAAGAACAGCAAGGAGGTCGTGTGGCCGGAGGGGCAGGAGCCAACAGAAGAGGAGAGATGAGTACAGAGAATTCCTGAGAGGAGAAGGCAGTGGGAAAGACTGGAAGGAAAGCAGTTTGGGAAAGAAGAGTACAAGGACAGCTTGGACCATCTTGGGACTTAGGTACCCGTTAGCCAAGCAAGTGGAAAGGTGAGTAGACTCCTGGAGTTCAGGGAGCAGCTCCTGGAGGGAAAGCGGGGTGAGCATCATGCCGCAGCCTGAGCCGCGCTGAAAAGACACAAGGGATAAAAACATCTTCCTTCTGCAGAGAGTAATCAGTGGTTGGACAAAGAGTGAGGGTGGCGTCGCAAGGCTGAAAGCCATCTTTGCGAAGAGGTTGGGGGTTTGGGGGACATTTAAAGATCTAGGGCGAAGGAGTAACCTAATCGTAACGTGCGAGAAGGAAGTAAATTTGTCAAAGTCACAGCCTTGATTCTTCTCATGACATTGCTCTGTTCAAAACAGCAACAAAAACACACCCGGTTCTTCAGTGAGAGATGAGTGACATTTGATATATATCTGTCGCAATCTGTGGGCACTGATGAGGCAGAATGGACTAAGGAAAGGACACTGAGTGCCCTGTGACAGCTCCAGGAAGGACATGGAGAAGACTATCTGGAGTGACTCCTTACAGACCACTCATCAAAGTGAGCCCTGAGGGAGGGCAGCAGAAATAACCAGCTCTCCAGGCTGAGGGGCAGAAAGTCTAGATTCTTATGCTTCCATGTTAGCAGTGAAACCCTTAGAGACAGAAAAGGAGGACTGTTTTTATGGCTGTTACAACACATGGCATAATTACGCTTCCACTTTGTCACTTCCTTGTGTTTTAAAGACCAGAAAAACTTTCAAGAGTTGAAAACATTCTAAGTCCATAATATGGCAAATTTCATAATGTGTCATCATCAAAATAATTTTTCTTCTTAGTAACTGAGCCAAAATTTAGCATTGTTCAGAGTAATGTAGAATAAAATCCACAACAAGGAAATCTGGATTTACACCATTTTTATGAAGACAACGCCACCTCCTTTTGGTGGTGATCTATTAATCTGATCATCTTTGGATGAGAATGGGGAGAGAATGAAAAGGCCCCTAAGATGGAACCCCACTATGAGACTCACCACACACAAGAGTAGCTCTTAATTTGTTGGAGATCAAAGACTGTTGAAAATCTGACAAAAACCCAGAAAATAAAGTGCTTAGTGTGCAGAGAGAAATACAAGCTTACATTCTCACAAGGCTCAGTTCTCACGGAGAAGACATTCAGGTTATGAAAGATGCCCAGCTAATGGTGAGCAAATCAGAATGACAAGGGACAAGGCCTCGCAGCTAAGATTCTCCCTCAGGAAGCCTCTTCTGAGGAAGAAGAGACGTAGTGTCCGAGTTCATAAAGCTACGGTAAAATATAGAGTCCTCACTAAATTTAGTGTTCTAACACTGAGCGTCACCTTCTAACCCTGTCTTGTCTACGATTTAGGACAAAGGGCTTATTCTCTGCACATGTTCAAGAAAGAAAAACTGTTTAACAGTGATGCATCATGTAAAGCCGCTGCTGCCTCTCACAGGAAGGCTTAGGGTGCTGCCGGATAGGTCCGTCACAGGTGAACATGGAATTGCAAACCAATTGCCTGTTCTCTTGTCAAGGCCGGTCCCCAGAGAGTGAAAGTCTGTCGTGCAAGTGTAGCCTTTGTGAAAATGCCAAAAAGAGGGGTGGCCCTTTTATTGTGGGCTGGGAACTTCAGACCACCGTCACTCAGGTAAGATAATGTTTAAAGCATCTTAGAGGAAATGCAAAAGCAGTTGGGATTTTTAAAAAATTATCAGAGAATGCAACTTGCTCTTCTCTGCAGTCCCTAAGGTGTGTGCTTTCAAACGAGGGGCACGCATTGCAGTATCGATGGGTCTTCCAAGGATCTTCTCTTTTTTAAAGGTGGTAGAGGCAGATTTTATTCCGGACCGTAGTGATAGGGGTCTTGAGAGGGGAAGACAGATTGGGCTCAACTCTGAATACAGTCTGGGCACAGTGGGAATTTGTAGCCAGGGAGCAGTGTGGGGGTCAATGGATGGTAAATTACTAAGAGGAGACATCAGGAATAAAGGGGGGTTCCAGCTAAACCCACCTAACAGGATTCTTGCTGAACACAGGCCAGGTGGTCAGACGTCTTCTACCCACCTGGCCTCAGAAGTCAGGTAGATCATGGTGGAGGATAGAGAGATATGGAAGTAAACTGATATAGCAGATATAGAACTAAATGTGAGAGGTAGCCCCTCAGATGTTATGTGGATTTAAATTAAATTTGCTTTCTAAATTTAAATGGCTTTTACCACTGTAGGCCTAAGTGAGACATCTTAGACAGAATTCAAGCCAGCCTTCCCTCGAAGAAGAGTATGATGTATGGAAAATAGTTCTAGTCCTTTTTAAATCTTTAAATACAGAGGGTGCCAAAAAAAATGTATACATATTTTTAAAAAGGAAAACACTGTATTCAAATTGTAATGCTCAATATATATCGATAACAAAAGATGAATGCAAGTCATGTGTGTACATTTTGGGGGCACCCCCGGTATTTATGGATATGTCTATGCCTATATCATCAGAAATCACACACTTCAAGGCTTAGAGAAGGTAATGTTCATTAATAGGAGCTTGAAAGTTGTCTGAGAAGGTGCATTATACATTTTTTTTCTGAGGAACATTAAAAAAATAGCAGAAAAAGTGACCTTTTTGACATTGAAAAAATATTATTCTTAATAAACATTTTTTTTTTCCTTAAGGAGACATGTCTATTAAAGAGTAAATATTAAGAAGGCTGAAGAATAAATCTTTCCCAAATTGTACAATCTATGTTCAGAGCTTGGAAATAGAAAGATCTTCATCTTTTCTGTCAGTGGTGAAGGCAAATGTAAAGTCATGCTTTAAATTTAATTTACAGTGGTGCACTGCTGATATGAAAGCCACAAGCTAATGAGAACTTCCGAAATGCTGTGTAATACAAACAGTGACACTACTGAACATGTGTGGTTTTAATTAGCTCTCAAATGTTACCATGTGCAGTAATGGTTTCAACTCTAAACCTTAGACGATCACATATGCTCTCCAGTTTATGCTAATCTAAGCTGTCATTTTTATGATATTCCCAGTCAAATGAGGACAGCGTGATTTTGCTGAAGCTGATGAAACTGTGAATGCTGCATAATTAGATAGAAGGGAAGTGTCTATTTAAGAAGGAAGCTAAACATCCAGGAAGCTACCCTATGGGGGGAAGGGGGGTGTGGGCGGGATGGATGTGAAAAATATTTCTTACCCAGTCACCAGACGTTTCCAAAGACCTTAAATTTAGCTTTTGTTTACGGCATTAAGTTTGACATTCCTGAAAGTCCTTACTTAAATAATTGACCTTTGAATAGTGTTTCATGGTTATGAAACCTTCACACATACTATTTCCATCAGTACTCCAAAATAACTTCCGAGATAGATGTCATTGTTACCCATTTTAATGATAAGGACACTTGGACTGCCTGAGGTTATATTATTTCCCCAAAGTTACACAAGGTAAGTGACAACACTGGGAAATAAACCCCAAAATACTCTGCCCATTTGCCAATGCGATGCTGTCTTTTACTTGGGCGTTTCTAAGACTGAAGAGAAGGAGACAGTCACCTTGATTTGCCTGAACAATGGTAGAGACTCCTGCCCGGTATCTCCCCTTGCAGTGTCTACATACACACCCTTATCATTCCTACACACTGGTGATTCCTAAAGTAGGACTAGTAGGGACTAAAAAGGTCCCATAAAGAAAAGGTTGGGAATGGAAGTAAAGAAAAAGACACAGGCCCACAAGTTACCTCCCGTCCAATGAAGACTCCAGTTCAACAGGAAGAGCATGAAACGTGTTTCGGGCAGTGTACAGGAGCCCATCGATTAAACGAATGGATGTCAATTTCTCCAGTTAAAAACATGTAACAGGTTTGGGGGACATGAGAGAAATTCATGCTAACAGAAGTAAATACCCTGTATATCAAATTCTCTCCCTTCAAGTAGAAGTAACTTAGGGGAGCCCTTTGTGTCCCTATAAGCTTTCCATTTCCTCAGAGAGGCAGACGGAAGCTGAGATGAACCCCCGGCCCCAGGGGTCTAAGCAGCACGCTGCAAATTATCCTGGCTTTGCCCCTTTCCCTCTGGATCATGTTCCCAGTAATTGAATTACACTGAATGAAATATAAAATAGTTGAAATGGATGACTATACCTTAATGAAAAAGAAAGAATCTCTCACCTCCACATTATTTTTCATTTGGAAAAAGCAATTAGTCACATTTCAGAACACTTCAAATTTAATCAGAACTTCAATTATATTAACTTTTTAATAGTTAAGAGCATGGACCTAGTAAGATTCACTCATTTTTAAACCTCAGATCCGTTCATCTACATATATTAAAGAGAGTTAGTCATTTGCAACACTGTTTCCCATTCCAGCCTATTCTCATTTTCTCTATGCAAATAGATCTGCTCCTCAATGCAAGTGTATTTCATCTGGACATAAGCCACACTCTTCTTTGCTGCCCACAGCTGAATAAATGAGATTGCAAAGTGATCTTCAAAATAAAATTCTTGATTAAATGAAATTTAATGCATTTTTATATTAATTCCTTGAACACATGGAATTAGTGTTCCATGGGTACAAGGAATTAATTTTTCCTAAAAACAATTCCTGTAAATTGCATTTTCTTCTATACCAAAGAGAGCTGATAGAGTTGGTGAGACACTGTGAGAGGAAGTCTAATAAATGTCACCAGGCCACACTCTCTGCCAACACTTCAGCATTCCAACTAGAAGTGTCTAACACTTAAAACATCCCCGCTCTTTAATCCTAAATAAAATCACACTTAGTATGGTTGATCTAAGCTGTCACTCCTTATTGGGGGTCAGGATTTAAGATTTTTCTGGATACAAATGAATCTCTCCTTGGTAGAGGTGTGTTTGTGTTACATCGCCTGCTCTCTAGTGACCAAAACATGGCTCTTCTCCCTCGATGGCATTTCTGAAATGGGGCTGAAGTCTCTTCCGGCCTCTCATTAACCCACACCGGAAACTCAGGAAAGACAGGTGCAGCTTTCCCCGTGGGCGCTTGCTCTGTCCTCAGAAACAGAACCACAGCCGAAACGCTGTGGCCTGCTGAGGGAACGTTCCCAAAGGGCAACTGATAGTCTCAATGGAAAGCTTTCAAGCCCAATTTTACTGCTAGTGTTTTATTATCACAGCAATGTTCACTCCACAATTAACAATTACAATAATTATTTGCATTTTCTTATTGTTGCCTTTCAAGTAATTCTTTCACATCCACCTCGCAGAGCTTAACTCCTACGTTCCTGAGCTCCAAAGAGAGATGCGTGCAGAGGGAACGATGAAGGTCAGTCTTACCATCTGCCACATGGCAGATACAATTAATCTGACTTTGAGGTCTGTGGAACCAAGCAATTCTCCCTCAGAGGTGGTGGTCATGTTGACAGCGCAGTCTTTAATGGGTTTAGCTCCTTCCCTCCTCTCCCTACCTACCCTAATCCCTCCTCCCTGTGAGGGTGTTTCAGACTCAACCATCTGCACAGGTTTTTTTTCCTCTGAAGCTCTGCTTTTGGGAGAACCCAAAATAAGAATTCTGTACCTTCACGTCTCATTATCTCTCTCTGTCAGTCTGTCTGGTTATCTTTCTATCCATTCACCCATCCTTCTTAAGACCTTATAATGTAGACCAAAATAGTTGGACTGAGAGACGTCATAGATCAATGGATAATTAGTGTGTTATGCTAATAAATGCAAGGACATAAGCACTTTTAATATTTGAAGTATGCTCTTCCTGAATTGTTCTTCTGATATTTAAACATGTATGCATCTATAATGTATTGTCACAGAAATGGGATCCTACTATCTCTCTCTCACACACACACACACACACACACACACACACACACAGAAAAGGGGATTTGTTTTCAATTAAATTTACCATAGGTTTTTCTTAATTTCAGTAACTCTAGGTATAGCATGTATTTTCATACCTGCAGTGGTAACATTACAATATTTGGATGGCTATGCCCAGATTTAAAAAAAATTATCGATAAACATTTAGTTTATTTCCAGCTTTTTGCTCTTATAAAACATGATTAGCAGGAGATTCACTTTACATGCATCCTTAGTCAATTCATCAAATTATTTTCTTAATATAAATTTCTGTGTGAACAGTATTCAGTTTCTACCAAGAATTTATATCAATTGAAATTCCAGACACAAGTGGTTTACAAGATATGTTTCAGCACTCCTCCTCAGGCAAGTGGTGACATTATCCATTTTCTCTAAGTATTCTGACAAACAATACACACACACATACACACACACAATTCTGAATGATAGAGACACATACATACAGATACGGTCTGTGTTTCTTTGATTGTTATAGAAGCATCATGAGTCTTTATGTTTGGGCATTTCTGTGTGTGTTCTTTTTGAATTGGTCATTCATATCCTTCCTCTTGTAGCTCATAATGAGTTCTTAATTTAGTCATTCATTTCAATGGCAAATAATATTTACTGGAGACTTACTGAATGCTAGATAATATGCATTAGGAGCTGCTGATACCGTTGTGAATATAAAACATGGTCCCTTCTGTCTGGTGCCTCATGTCCAGCAAAGAAGATGACCAGTAACAATGAGAGCTGTGACCTGGGTTGGGGATGATTCTCTGGCAGAGAAAGTATAGAGATGCCCAGGGCATCAGGGAGGGCCACCCAAGGAAGCTAGGCTTAAATGCAGATTAAAGAGGAAATGAGAATCAGCCAGGTGAAGAAGGCAGAAGGTCACCTCATGGAAAGGGACGAGGCACAAAGATGGGGGTGTGGGTGGGGGTGGGGGTTAGGGGCGGGGAAGTGCATCATGTTTAAACACATTAACCTTTGTATACACATGCCAAACAGCTTTCTTAGGTTATTTTTTTGTTTTTAGCTACTTTGCCAAATGGAAGTTTTAAACATTCTTATTGCCAAACACTCTCTCTTATGGTAGTCCATTGATATCATAAGGGCATATTATTATTCAGTTATGTTTCCTTCCAGTACTTTTTTATTTTATTTCTGCTTTCAAGCTTTTAAAAAATCTGGAATGTATTTGGTTGTACAGTATGAGATGGATATCTGGTTTTTTCAGATGAATTTATAGTAATTTTTGTCTCAACAGCTTACATTATCCAGTGGAGTCCCCTACTTAACCAAAGAACTTTCTTGAAGCAAATATCTATCTCCTGTCACACATTGGGTTAAATCATAACAGTAATTAAATCAAAATTACCAAACTCTCTCCTTCTCTGTGCCAACACATTCTTCCCATCCTCAGCGTCCTCCCTGCCCCTCACTCCTAATTTTTATCTCAATCTCTTTATAAAATTCTTACAAGTCACTCTGCTCATGAGTTCCCCAAATTAAATCAATTTGGTATTCTTCATTAATCAACCACATAAGTGTCCAGTTAGAGAACAGACGTTAATATCCATTATAGGAAAACAAAATGTCAATAAGAAATACATTTTCCTCCTTTGGAAGTGTGTGATTCAGTGAAAGTTTTCAGTACTTCTTTTATTATAATATTTCAAAAATAACTAGAGCCAAGATCGCATACTCAAAGTACTTGGTACTTAGACTGCACGGAATTGGCATAGTATAATAAACAAAATAACTTAGAAAGGGTACTTCACCCAAATAAGATAATTTGTACAGCCTCTCTCAAAGAGGAGTAGGCTGTCCCTGAAGCGAAGGCACTTAGCTGAACTGGAGAAACACAAAATACCTCTGCTTGGGAGCAGCATGAAGCCCAGCGGATGGTCACAGAACGTTACCAAAAATATTAAACAACATTGTGAAATACATTCCATGTTTTTAGGAGCTCACTTAACGCAGCTTACAACAATCTGAACGAGAGTCACTCCATTACATAACTAAAGTATGATTATTTTTACAACAGTGATAAGGATGTAATCAATTCTTTCTATCTGAATAGTGACTTCCAATGGTAAATGCATTTCACATGAGCTCTAAAATGGCCAGAAGGAAAGTGTTGGTTCTTGTATTGAAAATACTAGAAAAGACCTGATTCCTCTTTTCCTGGAGAATTACTGTCTGTGATCAAGGACAGCACGGTGTTGGCCTGAAGTGCGGGCACGTTAGCCGTTCGTCTGATGTGGCAAACACTGTCCTCCTCAGGGAAGGTTTAGATTCTGATTAATTCGGTGATATCGCCAGGGTGAGAGGAGGGGTTACTGTTAGGAAAGAAACAAGAGATTAATTTGTCACACTGGTCTGAGTGTCAGTTGTTCATATGTCCAGGGGAGTCCTTAGGCATCAGCCATGGTCAGCAGGGGTCTGCAGCTGTGACCACATAGATCCAAGCCTGCGAGTAGATCAAGAAAGGCAGACAGGGTGTCAGCCCTGGGAAGCTGGCGAAGGTCAGGAGGAGCAGCTAATGCCACACTCAACAATGTCGGTACTAGGAAAGAGCACCTATATGACCCAAGTGCAGGGCTCTGGCCAGGATCTGCCTGCGCACTCCCTGGTCTGGTCTGAAGAACATCACATTTCCCCAAGCCTGGACTTTGGGAAGGGAAGGGCTTGGAGCCATGAGGGGAACAGGCTCCTAAGAGAGAGCCAGCCTGCTGTGAGGGTGACACTGCACCCCCTGAGGACAGGGATGCTTGGTGGGTGCCTGAGAACAATGCCTCCTGAAACACCATATTTCTTTTATTGTGTATCTTCCCGAAGGAGATAAACTATCCACTTTACGTTGGGACACAGAGTTTTCCAATATTGCAGACCACATAAAGGGGCCAATTCTGGGCTCTGGCAGACCAGATATGCCCACCATTCTAGCACCTCGCTGTCTAAGTTTTTTGTTAGGTCACTAAGCATCTGTGTTAAGACTGGAATGAGAAAAATATGGAGAGAGCAAAACATCTGTAGGGTGGGAGAATGAAGGGCCATATTCCATTACTGAGACTTTTCAAGTACAGATGGGGGATTATCTTGGAAGACATAAAATATCCCATTTGGCCCATAGGCCCAACAAGGTGCATCACATCCCTACCTCTCAATTGCTGTCCCCACCATGAAAGCCAGTTCACAGCTTTCCCACTGGTCCATGAAGGCAGCGTGTTGCCAAGCCTACCCTACACTGGCCCTGGTGTCACTCTGGCTGTGAAAACAAACTTGGTGTGACAGGGAACAGAGGTAAGTCCTGATGTAAGAGGTGCCCTCAACTGGCAAGATGCTTGAGAATGCGGCTAGCTCCCTCCACGCAGAGGGGAGACATCCACTTTCTTCTACAGCCATTCTGGAACCACCACTGATACGATAACACCTTCACTGATACCTTATAAAAAAGGGAAACAAACTGAAAGCATCTGGATGCATCCAAAAGTTACTGCATTTCAAGGAGGAGCCCCTTACATGACTGTCATAAGAGGTAGTTCACCAATCTTGTCCACACCGGCTCTTAAAGGGCAGTAGAAGTATTTTGGAGCAGCCACAATCAATATTCACAAGTTTTAAAAGACAGAGAACATCATGCTTATGATGATGACAGTTATCCAGAAAGGGTCAGAAAATCTGAATGAATACCAGTATTTTCTCAATAAAACTGGTAAATATCCCCTGGATATGATTATAACAAGCAGGGAAGAGGTGGTGAGGAGCTTCACGCTGGCAAAAGAATGTCAAGATGGCAACACTTTTGTCACTCACGGTCAGAACTGACAACTTTCCAGGGAGGTATTTTGACTGGCTACAACATGGAGCTTAGGAATTCATTTGAAACTGAGGTCAATTCTAAACAAGAATGTAACTGAGAGGGGGAAACCAAGCCTCAATAGCCACTCACTTTCAGCAAAAGAACAGGGGTCCAGGACTGCAGATTGGAATGAGGGTGCTCAACTCAGGCAGGGCCACAGGCAAACCACGCCTCGCAAGGATGCAGTAATGGAATTGTGATAGCAAATACATCATGATTTCTGCCCCCAAATTGGGAAAATCATAGCAGAAACCCAAGCTAACTGTGAAACTGACTCTGCTGATAGATATATAGGCCGCTGTAAGGGAATATCCAGGGCAAACACCTTCATACCGACCCCCATGCGGGAAGTCCTCTGATTACTGAGAAACATTCTGCAACATCTGGAATGCCACTTCCTCTTGAGGTCATGGCTCCAGCCCTATCTGCCCCTCACTTCTAGATCTTGGCTCTACCAAAGTCGTGCTTCTCCTCTTCAAAATAGACTGGAGATTTGATTTGGCCATAGTCACTGTATCGACTCCAAGACCAACCTACATGTCTCCTGCAACTTTGAGCTGAACTACTTTCACCTGAGCTCACTAAAGAAGACCCACCTTTGGTTTCTGCTCTCAGTAGAGTCATCTTTGAAGTACAACAAATGGACACATGCAGGAAACAGACAGAGCTGATTCCATCTAATCTAGCCTTATCTCCTGTGACACACCACAACCCAGCCCACACCTGGGTCTTTGAAGGGACTCTGAGTTTCTATTACAGCCTTTCCAAAGTTTGTGCATCGTTCTTCCTGGACTTCATACAGTCTTACACATTCAGTAAAGACACAACGTGCTTAGTTCACTGTTCTTCAGCATACAATATATGAAAGAGGAAATCACAAGCAGAGAGCTGGAGGCTGAGTGGCAGACAGAGAGGAAAGGGGATACTGTTGGTTGCCAGGTCACCAATAGCAGGAAAAATGGGACATAACAATGAATAGAAAAGAAGGAACCAAGGACTTAAAAATTATATTGCCACACTGTATCATGATGGCTCTCTGTAATATCCTTATTGTAAAAAAAAAAAAAAAAATGTTAATTTGTTTCTGTGCATTCTGAAAAAAGTCCAAGCTATTAAAATAAATGTTTCAGTCCCTTTCCAAATAAAAAGAAATGAAGTGGGAAGAAAAAAATAATAACTACCAGGGCATACATTAAAAGGATTAGGACGAGAATATTAAACCAATTTCATTTCATTTGCTGACTTCATTTCATTTGTAGAGACTTCATAGAGCACTGCATGGCTGAGAGGGGGAGGGGAGCTACATCCAGACTACGTCAAAAAGAGGGGCAGGGCTGATTGGTGATGTCTGCCATGGCTTTGAGGGGATGGTATATGGGGTGGGGGAGTTAGGAGGGTAACTTGGGCCTTGTATTTACTATCCCTTGACAAAGAAAGTGCTGTTGCCTGTCATGGAATGGAGAGAACCTACTGACACTTCTAAATTGGATACAGGTCACTTGTACAATATTTTGAATCTTACTGAATAAGGACATGCCTACTGCTTTTACAGATTGATTTACACAGCTCCTTAGGACTTTAGTTCAATTCACGAAAATCAAGACAACATGATATGGCAGGAGAATCATTTAACGCAGGCTCCCAGTAGAGTAGTTAGTTGGTAGTGTGATGCATGTTTCAACAGGGAAATCTTTTTCATCTATGGTTCATCTGTGATGTTAACAGTGAATTTTTAAAGACTACATTATATTAGCTTTAGATGTACTGCATAGTGACTTAATATTTGTATATATTGTGAAATGATCACTACAATAAGACTAGTTAACATCCACCCCCACACAGTCACTGATTTTTTTTTGTAATGAGAACTTTTAAGATTCACTATCTCAGCAACTTTCAAATGTGCAATACAGTATTATTATAGTGAGCATTGTCTTTATCCACTCTTCCATCGATGGACACATACGTTGTTTCCGTATCTTGGCTACTGTAAGTAATACTGCAATAAACATGAGGGTGCAGGTAGCTTTTCAAATTAGTGTTTTTGTTTCCTTTGGGTAAATAGCCAGAAGTGGGATGGCTAGATCATAAGGTAGCTCTAGTTTTAATTTTGGGGGGAACCTTCCTACTGTTTTCTACAGTGGCTGCTCTAATTTACATCCCCATCAATAGAGCACAAGGGTGCCCTTTTCTCCACATCCTCGCCAACACCTGTTATTTCTTGTCTTTTTGACGATTGCCATCCTAACAGGTATGAGGTGACATCTCATGGTGGTTTGACTTGCATTTCCCCGATGATGAGTGATGTTGAGCATCTTTTTATGCACCACTGGGACACCTGTATGTCTTCTTTGGAAAAATGACTATTCAGATACTTGTCCATTTTGAAATCAGATTTTTTGTTTATTTGTAATTGTATTGTTTGAGTTCTTTATGTATCAACACCATATTGGATAGGTATATGATTTCTCCTATTCTGTAGGTTGCCTTTTTATTTGGTTGATGGTTTTCTTTTTTTGCTGTGCAGACAACTTTTAGTTTTATATAGTCCCACTTGTTTAGTTTTTCTTCTGTTTCTTTTACTTTGGGAATCAGACTTTTAAAAAAAAAATCATTGCCAAGAACAATGTCAAGGAGCTTACTGCCTACGTTTGCCTCTAGGATTTTATACTTTCAGGTCTTATATTCAAGTTTCTTAATTCATTTGGAGTTAATTTTTGTATATGATGTAAGAACGTGGTCCAGTTTCATTCCTTTGCATGCATCTCTCCAGTTTTCCAAACACCATTTATTGAAGAGACTGTCCTTTCTTCATTGTATATTCTTGACTCCTTTGTCATGAATTAATGGACCAAGCGTGCATTGGTTAAGCTTTCTATCATCTGATACAAGCTGGCCTTTAGAGGAACATATGATCAGGAGTGAAGAATCCTGGAGACATCTGCTATGGGACATTAATTAGCTTTCTGACCCAACACAAATCACATTTCTGTACTCCAATTTCCTCAGATGGAAAATTAGGGGATTGGGCAAATAAATAATAAGTTCTCTCCTACCTAACAGTTATAAAATCATGGTAAGCCAGGAAAATTTATATTCTGTAACAAATACAAAATTCTTACAGGACTAATGGTATTAATACATCGATATATCTATAGTTTGTTTTGTTTTGTTTTTTTACCAGTCTTTAATTCACTAGCCATATGGTCTGATTGCAATCTCTCTTGGGGAAAAAAATGCAAGCTATTAGTATGTAAAAAAGATGCATGAGATTTTTGGTCAACAAAATCAAGAAATTAAATTAACATTTGTTAGCCATTTAGCTTAATTAATATGCTGCTCAAGACTACAATTAGCAATTCTGATTTGAGTTAATTTTAAAAATCTGATTTTTGACAAAAATCCATCAAATCAAAACCTTTTGAGGTCAATTATTCTGGGGTGATGTTTGTATCAAATGTCTCTATTGTGTTGCAGGGCAGGTATATTTACAACAAATTCTGGTCATGAGGAAAGCCTCGTGAGGAACCTTCTAATGACATTTGTTTCTTTCCACTCTTGTTTTTCATCATGAGTTCAAAACCAACACAAAAACAAGAAGTACAATCAAGTGAAGTGGTTTAGTGTATTTCTCACCAGATCCAAATTGCAGTTTATACAAATTAGAAAATCCTAATGTAAATATCATGTCTTTGTCTATTTGTCCATTCATCTGACATTAACACATTGAACATAGTAGTCAGTAAAATTTACTTTAGTGAATGAATGAACAAAATGATAAATAAGTGATTATGGGCCATTGAGAGTAAAAGCATTATTAATTTAATTTGTATTTGTTTGTTCACAGCCCATTATCCACCTATAAAATTCTGAAGATAGTTCTTCAGTATGCAGGAAGGTCTTAGTTCAAGGCAAAAATTGTTACACGTCTTTCCACAGTATAATATGACAGCTAAAAGCCTATAATCAAAGTTTCCTAAAAAAAATCATATATTTGAATTTATTATAAAAGTTAAAAAACAACAAAATAATAATAAAATAAAACAGAAGCAAAACGAAAACCAGAAAATTTCACTGAACTTAGTGTCTGTGAAATGGAGAGGAATGGTTAACAGGGTTATTGAAGTCTCACCAATATCTTTTATTTATTATCAATTCTTAATTACAGGGATTTAGAATATTTGAGTAGTCTACCTTTAAATAATGCTGTCCAATGGTTAGTCTTGGTCCATTGGAATCATTAGAAGTATTGCACAGTTGCTCTGTTTTATTTCCCAGAGAAACTTTACTTCTAGCTTTTCATTTTAGAATTATAATTGAGAGCACTAAAATACACACACACACACACACACACTCACACACACACACACTCACAGACACGACATAGGAGAAGACATTATAGACTCAATAGAGGTGCCCCATTCTCTGCAGATCCTTTGTTGACACCTTAAGGCTGAGTTCCACTCTCTGTGTTCCCACTGAACATGGCACTGATGTGTCACAGCCACTACAATGGTGGCCGCTGGCTTCTCAGGTGACTTCTCGTGGACCATGAGCTGCCTTACTTTTTTACTACAGTGCTGGCAAAGCGTGTAGCCCATTGGATCTGCTCAGTGATTTATTTTTTTAAATGAATGACATTATATGAGGTCTGACAATTAAGTTCACGGACTCATCCTAGAAAAAGTGCTACATACCTCACTGCTGAATATCACTAAGATCACCTTCGAAGTACTCCCCTTGGGAAGCTATGTGCCAAAGCCAGTGTCTAGTCCACCCTTCAAAGCAATTTTGGAACTCTTTTTCTGGAATGGCCATCAGAGCTGTTGTTGTATTGGCCTTGATGTCCTGACTGCCATCAAAATGTCTTCCTTTCAATATTTCCTTTATCTTTGGGTAAAGAAAGAAGTCACTTTGTGAGGGGTATAAATGTCTAACTATTACATTGTTTTGTACATCTGAAACTAATAATAAAAAAAAAGAAACAAAGAAGTCATTGGGGGCCAAATTAGGCGAGTAGGGAAGGTGTTCCAATACAGTTATTTGTTTACTGGCTAAAAACCCTCACAGACAGTGCTGTGTGAGCTGCTGCATTGTCCTGATGCAAGAGCCATGAATTGTTGGCAAAAAGTTCAGGTCGTCTAACTTTTTCACACATTCTTTTCAGCATTTCCAAATAGTAAACTTGGTTAACTGTTTGTCCAGTTGGTACAAATTCATAATGACTAATCCCTCTGATATCAAAAAAAGGTTAGCAACATCGTTGCAACAAGTTCTCGAACTTAACTGTCAGACCTCGTTTGTGGGCAAAGTAGTATAGGGCACGATCACAAATTTTTCTGCGAATTTAAAGCAGTTTTCTTTTTTTTTTCTGTGATCATGTAAATATTTATAGTTAGCAACTGTCAAAAGAAAAGATCCTTGGTCATTATACATTGCTTATTAACACAATGGAATAAGCTTTGCATAGTGCCCACCTTTAAAGTTTAATTTAATTTCAAGACATCTATTAGAAATGTTTTAATTTTGGCCTTAAATTTTTGATAACTTTTATTTTTATAATTGGTTCACTTTCAATTTCATTATTTTCAAGGGTGAGAGACACAGGTAAACTAAAAATATAAAAGGCAGATCCTACAAGAACTTAAAAGTAAGTGCAATTCTACTCTTAGGTATCTACAGAGAAATCCAAAATACTAATTCGAAAAAATTTATGCACCCTATGTTTATTGCAGCACTATTCACAATAGCCAGGACATGGAAACAACCAAAATGCCCATCGGTAGATGACTGGATTAAGAAACTGTGGTATATTTATACAATGGAATATTACTCGGCCATAAAGAAGAATGAAATCTTTCCATTTGAAACGATATGGATGGACCTAGAGGACATTATGCTAAATGAAATAAGCCAGACAAAGAAAGACAAATACTATATGATCTCACTTATATGTGGAATCTAAATAATAGAATAAATGAACAAACTAATCAGAAACAGTCTCAGAGATACAGAAGAAAAACTGAGGGTTGCTAGATCGGAGGGAGGTGGGGATGAGGGAGAAGGTGAGGGGATTAGAAAGCGCAATTGGTAACCCCAAGATTGCCATGGGGATACGAAAGACAGTTGGGGGAATATAATCAATAATGTTGTAAAGATTTTGTAGGGTATCCGATGGACACTTGTCCCATTAGGGAGACCACCTCAGGGATGATGTGGATGCCTGACCACTGCAGTGTACACCTGAAGCTGAAACTGAATAATAATAAATGTCAACTACAATTTAATATATATATATAGTCACAGGATGTGGAGTACAGCATAAGGAATAGAGTCAGTGGAACGGTAACAGCTATATATGATGTCAGAGGGGTAGTAGATTGGGGGAGGGGGTTATCCCTTTGTGAGAGGTATAAATGTCTAACTATAACATTATTTTGTACACCTGAAACTAATAATTTTTAAGAAAGGTAAGTGCAGTTTGATGATTGACATATGCTCATGAAGGAAACGGAGAATTTTTAACAGTGTATGATAAAAACATGAATTTTATGTCCTCATTTTAAATTTAAATTAACTACATAATTTAATATAATTAATTATTGGATTTAAAAAAATCATTCATAAAGTGAATCTGCTGAATTAATATCCCTATGAGTACATATTCTTTTGTTCCTTTAGGGTTTATAAAAGGGAATCTGGCCATGCTTTGAGTAAAAATAAGGTTATTTTAATTTAAATCATTTTGGTTTATGTCTTTAAATGAAATATAATTTTGAATATCTTGGAATTATTTCACTTTTAATCCTCTGGAAAAATTTTTGAAACATCCATGTAACTTTTTCTATATGCCTAAATATATATTTCTTTGTGTCCGTATTGAACTTTCTGCCTTAAAATAACTTCAAAGAGCAGAAGGACCTAGTTTCAAGTTAGTTTCTTCAAAAATACAAAACAGGATTGGGATGGCTGGTTTGCGCAGTTTTGTTTTTTAGAATTAAATTTTAGAGTTTGATGATATGGGATGAGATGGGATGGCATCTGTCCCTTTTTCTTATATTCAGAGCTTAAATAAATACTGTATCATTTCCTGACTGCTGATTCCCCATATTGCATATTCATCCACAGTGAGAAGATTGGAGAATTGATTTTGGAAGTAGTCTGATGCTCAAAGGAGAGCAGTTTTGGTTAGTAATAGCACTTGGGCCATTTTTGTTCATAGCATCCCTGTCATTTTGTTTGTTTGTTTAATTTTTTCCCTGTGACACATTAAGTGTCCTGTACTTTAAGTTATTTATCACTTTCATGGATTGGTTTATGTATTATTTACTTTAGCTACCCTATTTTTTATTTTATTTTTACCTAAGCTCTTAGAGAAAATAATCTTTCATATTGTGATGTTCTTTCCCATAATTGCTCTTTGGGGTTATTACAATAAAATTATATATTTATGGATACAGTGTTTTGGATATAATATATTTTTCACATGTCCATAAGATACATTGTTTCATTTTATTGATGTAAGGGTATCATTTCATTGTCCTGCAAAATGCTTATATAGAAGGCAGTAAATTTAAAAGAAATAAGATTCAGAATATTTGCTAAATCCTCTTTAAACAGAAAGTAGAGTGCTAGGACATACATAAAAGTATGGAGATAATTTATTTGACAAATTTGACCTCATCACATGAAAAAGTAGTGTAACAAACTGCTAAGCTGACATGCAAGTGAGTTTCTCTTTCCAGTAAATCTGTGCTAAGATTGTTATTTGCTTCTAAAGAATAAAATAATTTATACGTGGCAATTATAAAATGTTCACATAAAACATGCAGAGTCCAGGAAAGCTCTTTATAGTAACTTCTTGAACAAGTAGAAGGATACCAAAACTTTGGATGCAATCTCAAAAGAGTAAAAAATTATTTAAAATTCATAATTAGGATGGAAAGAATTCAACATGCATTTGTGAATGTATATGTAAATGTGCATACACACATACACCAAAACTTTAAACAATAATTCTCAATATAGATTAAAGTTCTTGATATAAATAGAACTTCCATCATAAAAGAGTTAATAAAAATCATTTTCATAATTTCTACTGTCACCTCTAAGTGTTTATTTGGTGCTTATGCTGCTTAATTGATTAACTTTTCATATATCTTGATCCATGTGACTTTCTTTGCACTTAAAAATGTTTCACCAAAGAGCATCCATTTTTCATTCGTAAACTTACTATTTAGTAAAACAGAAAATAGAATTCTACAAAAAAGTAGCAGACTATGGTGATGAGTCAGGTATCTTTTCCCACTAGAAACACAATGAAATGTTGGATGAAATATTTAAATTAAAAATATTGCATATTTTTCACCTTCATATCCCCTCCTCTTAAGTGTGTGAGGTCTGTAGGCACTCAATAAATATTTGTTAAATAAATTAACATTCTTCACCAAAGTAGGCCTTATAAAGATTCACTTAAAGGAGAGAATGCACAAAAAGCATTTAACACAAAGCCTAGTATACATAAGTATTTAAATTAAAAAACCATAGCTATTATCATATTCATCAATAGTACTTTTATTACTATTACCATTTTTATAAGTCAGTTATTTAATTAATAGTTTCACATTCAAGGAGATACAATTACTCTCCCACACTTTGGCAAGACTGGGGAACATAAAACTTCCAGTGGGCTGAAGAAATGTTTGTTTCTGAAGCAAAACCTCTGAGTAAATTATGCTGGAGTGGATTCTCCCAAATGGAGTAACAAGACTGGGGCAGCTGTACAGACTGGTCTGGGAGTCTTACTGAACTCTGAAATTGCATAATATTAATAAGAATGTACTTTATATAAGTTTCAATCTAACTGCTTATATACATTTGGCAATATGCTGACAGTTTTCTCGACTCATGATACACGAGTATGTATGAATCAGAGAATTGGGATACAGGAGTATGTATGAATCTGGGAACATTCTTCAAATATAAATTTTATAACTTGGTGATTCTCTTACAGGTGAAAATTATTTGAAGACTTGGATAAACTCCAGGCTCTGATGACCATCAACTCTAGTCCACAGAAAAAAAGATTTATTTTTAAACATATTTTTGGTCACAGAGCTGCCACCCTCCAGAAACAATATTGCTTGATAACTATTTTTCCATATTAAATTGACTTGCTGCCATCAGTATTTGTAATGTTATAAGATGTAACATCCAAAAAAAATGCAGATGTTTTCCTCTAAATTAAATTCTGAGAATGACAGCCCAGCGAACTTAGCTACTTAATGACATATTCAGATTGGCATTTTATTTTACTGTATTTATTAAGGATATAAACAGTATGACCTTTAAATGCTACATTTTTTCTTTTTTAATTGAAACAAATGCCAAGTTCCATGTGGATGTTCTGTTTTAACACTATGTATGAGTGTCTATTAAAATAAGCACAAATGGTTCAAATCTTTTATAGTCTCTATACATTGTCTATTAAAAGCAACCCAAAGAGATGCACATAGTTTAACTGCAGCATACATTTATTATGAATAATTAATAGAAATCTTATTCTTAGTCTGTTGAACAGAAAATAAATAGGGATCTCTCACCTCTATTATAAAATGACTAACTTTTAAAGTAGAAGAATTGAAAAATAAAGGAGTAAGTAGTAGGAGGAGGATATTAATAATAATATTAGGTTGGTGCAAAAGTAATTGTGGTTTAAAAGGTTAAAAATAATTGCAAAAACCACAGTTACTTTTGCATCAACCTAATAACAAAACAATCTCTATCTTGTATGGAGTGCATGCTAATTACTAGGTGGTTTTTGTTTTGTTATGTAAATTTTCTTAATTAACCCTCACAATAATCCTACAACATAAAAGTGTTATGATCCACAGTTTTACAGATGACAAAAAAAAGCAGCCCAGGATGGAGACCTTGAGCTCCACTGTATTATAAAGATGTTCTGCCATAATGCCTGCTACTATGACTAAAGCTGATACTTCTGAGAATCTTCCATATGCCAGCTCTTAGACAAATCAAGCAATAGGCATGTGAGTGAGGCGGGTTCAAAACACAGCTGAATGAGCATCAAGTGTCACAGCTCTATCCCATATGAGATGCCACCCAGAAGGTCTCCCAGTCCCAGGGGTCTGCTGCAGAGTCCTCTGCCCCGTCACCTCCAGCATCAGCTGCAGTGGGTTCAGGCTCTTCTTCTTCTTTTCTTTCTTCCTTTCTTTCTTCCTTCCTTTTTCTTTTTTTCCTTCCTTCCTTCTTTCCTTCCTTCCTTCCTTCCTTCCTTCCTTCCTTCCTTCCTTCCTTCCTTCCTTCCTTCCTTCCTTCCTTCCTTTCCTTTTTTTTTAAGTTTATCAGGGTAAAGTTACATAGGTCTCAGGTATACAATTCTGTAATAAATACATCTTCTACATATCACATTGTGTGTCCCCCACTCAGATTCAGTTCTCCTTCCATCACCATGTATTTGATCTCCTTTACCCTCATCTACCACCTCCCTCCCCCCTTACCCTCTGGTAACCACTAAACTATTGTCTGTGTCTATGAGTTTTTGTTTCTTCATTTGTTTGTCTTGCTCCTTTGTTGTTTTCAGTTTTATAGCCCACATATTTGTGAAATCTTATGGTTCTGACTTTTTCTGTCTGACTTATTTCACTTAGCATAATAACTGCAAGATCCATCCATGTTGTCGCAAATGGCACTATTTCATCTTTTCTTATGACAGAGTAGTATTCCATTGTGTATATATACATCTTCTTCATCCAATCATCTGTTGAAGGACATTTTGGTTGTTTCCATGTCTTGGTTCTTCTTGGTTTTGAGCAGCTCCTGACAGAGGCAGTGAGTACACTACAGCTTCAGACCCAATTCCGTCCTCTCCCTCCACCTTTTTTTCTGGTGTGGTTTGAGTTAGCCTCTCAAATCTGAGCTCAGACAACACTGCCAGATTTTTGCCAAGAATCAGAGCCAAGCAGTGGCAATGATCCTGGCACGTTCACATTGGTCAAAGCTCCCATGGTCCTCTTTACTGATGCCATGCTTGCTCAAACTTAGAAATTATATGGGTTATACTTCCATTTCCACCCATATATTTGACCTGGCTCTTCTATCCCATTTTATGGCAGGAGTTACGCCCTGATTCTTTTTCTGATGATGCTTAGCTTCTTCAGCGTTGTCTTATCTTGGACCCTCGTTGTCATAGGCTGCCTGAAATGCTGGGGCCAAACATTGCCTGAATCTGATCTGAGCGTTCCACATTGTCTGAACTCTGTCCACCCACCCAACTCTGCACAAGTCTGGGGTCAGTTTCGCTCCTTCGTGTATCATCTCCCTAGTCTTAAAAGCAGTGGTGCAATTTTCTGGCTCTGGACTCCCTCCATCAGTCTAGAGTTCATATAATTATACCATCGTGTCTCATATCCATGTCTCAATCTCCCAATAACTGCAAAACCAAACATAACAATTGCCAAATGTTTATAAACATTGAGGGTCGTCAGAAAGTAAGGAATTTTTCATTGTAAAAAGAAGATGAAAGGTCCTATTGGACCATGAAACAAGTGATACAAGTTTCAGAATTTTGTGACAAGCAGAGATGGCAGAGAAGCATGTGCTAGTAGAGGAAGAAGCCTTAGAAAACTGTTTGGAGCTCAAAAGTCTGTAAACAAAGGCAACAGGCCCAAAATGGAGTCGTTTTTGCTGAGTTCCATGTCGCCAAACCGAGACAACTTAATTACAGTTCGGTTCTCCCAGAAACAGAAGCTTGAATCAGCCAATCAGCAATTGCCTGATCAGCACTAGTGAGATGTCTGCCTGATCGCCCTGGGGACCCCCTAAAGGAAAGGAACAAAGATCAATCTGCTTTGTTTCCAGTATAACTTCCTAGTTCCCACCTCCTTCTTCTATAAAAGCAGAGCTCCTTTCATCGGCTAGATTGGACGCTGCCCGTGCATGAATCATTGAATAAAGCCCAAAAGATCGTTACATTTTACTTCGCTGAAGTTGTTTTTTTAGCAAATCCAAGCCATGTATTACAAATAAATAACTCAGCTTGCGTTCTCTGTATGGTATATGGGAGAGAGTAATAGACAAACCTGAAAAGGCAGATTAAAACCATATTGGGAAGGATCTTGACTACCAGACAGATGAGTTTGTAGAAAATATTATAGACAAGGGGGGTGGGGGGTGGGAGATGAGGGTAAAGGGGATCAAATATACGTGATGGAAGGAGAACTGACTCTGGGTGGTGAACACACAATGGGATTTATAGATGACGTAATACAGAATTGTACACCTGAAATCTATGTAATTTTACTAACAATTGTCACCCCAATAAATTTAAAAAATAAATTAAAAAAAAGAAAATATTATAGACAATACAAATTAATGAGAATTCTCTCTCTCTCTCCCTCCTTCCTTCCCTCCCTCTCTTACGAGTTGGCATAGGAAGAATTATAACAGAAAAATATTAGGAGCTGTAAATATATTTAGGAGGCAATTGCAACAACACAACAAGATGAAACAAGTACCCGAATTAAGCTGTTCATAATATTAGAATAAAACTACTCAGTAAAAAATAAAGTACAACTCTAGAGTTGGAATTTGAAAGACAATTTTCTTGTTCAATGAGACAGAAGGATGACTAAGCCCAACTTTGCTCCCCAGAGTTCTTCCATCTGGGGACTCTGTGATCACCACTCCCTCAGCTAGAATGGCCAACCACTGCCACAATTCTCCCTCTGTCCTCTGATCCAAAGTAGATGCCTGAGTTTCCTTCTCCGCAAACCCCATAGCGAAGCAGAAACAAGATTAGAACAACTAAGAAACAATTTACTGAATACTAGTCTGCAAGTGGGTACAGAGTGTAAAATCTGGATAACTTGGCATATAAAACATGACTTATTATCTTTGGCTATGACTCACTAAAGAGGACTTAACTCACAGCTACCAAAGCTTCATAGATTCTCAGAAATCACCAGAATTACACATCTGAACATAATCCAAATCAAAGAAGTATCCAACCATTCTGCTCTCTCAGCATCATCTTTCAGTTCCACCTTTCTTCTGAGGACCCACTTCATTTCCTGGTCAAATATATTAGGTATGAACTTACCCTGTTCATTCACCACCGTCCCTTTGACCTATTTGATATAGAATAACTATATCAAAGCACAACATTAACCCTTTTGCCACAACAGTTGAGTATATCCAAATGAATATATCTGAAATTTTTGTACATAAAAATAATGTTATTTATATACAAAGCAGCTCAAATTGTTGTTAAATGCATAAAATAGTCAAAATATCAACTTTTTGTTTTGGGTGGATTTCTGACACATTCTGAAAAAAAACAACACAAAACTTGAAATCAATTAACACAGTGAAAGAATTAATAAACCTGACATAGTGCTATACTAGTAAATGTTTAGCAGTAGGTTCTCTAGGAATAATAAAAGATAAAACTGTTTTGTGCTGTTTGCCTCTTTCTGTGGTGTAAATATCCCCACCATGTCTAGTTTCAAGCTACCAGTGTGAGGTCACTGAGTTAAGAGTTGGGAAGAGGGGGTAAACAGCTCCCATTTGTTAAGTTCTTACTGAATTCCAAGGTCAGTGCTAAGCAATTAACATACATTCTCTCCTTTACCCTTCCAAAGGCTCTCCAAAATAAGCATTTAAAAAAATGCCTGGTATGTATAAGGATGACAGTAAGGATAAAAGAGACTAAATCTCTAAAACTCACAAAACAGGTAAATGGAAGAGCCATCATTTGAGTCTCAGCTGTCACTTGACTTCCGATAGGTATGTCCCTCTCTTAGTCAGGAACTTCTAGTGTTGGCATCATTTTTTTCACCCAAGAATCTTCCTTCAGTGCTTATATTCTTCAGTATGTTTCTATGCGTTCTCTTACAAAAGAGATAAGACTAATATAGAGATTATTGCCATAAAATGGATAAGCAGTAAAAGAATATCATTTTATAAATCTTGTTTGTAAACTCTATATGACTAAGCAATGGATTAAATATGGCGATGAGAGGAACAAAAATAACCCTATATTTTTATGCCTGGGTGAGTAAGAAAGTGGAGCAATTATTAATTTTTTTTTATAACAGGTGTGAGGCAGTATCTCATTATGGTTTTGATATATTCATTTCCCTAATAGCTAGTAAGGTTATTCATATATGTGTTGGCCATTGTATGTCTTTTTGGGAGAAGTGTCTGTTTTGGTCCTCTGTCCAGTTTTCCATTGGATTGTTTGTTCTTTTGTTATTGAGTTGTATGATTTCTTTATATATTTGGATATTAGCCCCTCACCGGAGGCATTGTCTGCAAATATTTTCTCCCATTTGGCTGACTGCCTCTTTGTTTTGTTGATGGTTTCTTTTGCTGTGCTGAAGATTTTTAGTTCGATATGGTCCCATTCATTTACTGTTGCTTTTACTTCCCTTGTCATTGAGGTCAAACTTATAAAATCATCTCTAAGACCAAGGTCCATATCTTTAGTACCTATGGTTTCTTCTATGCAACTTATAGTTTCAGGTCTTATATTAAGGTGTTTGATCCATTATGAGTTAATTTTGGTATATGGTAACAGATAGTAGTCTAGTTTCATTCTTCTGCATGTAACTTTTCAATTTTCCCAGCACTGTTTATGAAGAGATTTTCTTTTGTCCATTGTATGTGTTTGGATCCTTTGTTAAAAATTGTTTTCCCGTATATATGTGGGTTTATTTCTGGGTTTTCAATCTGTTCCATTGGTCTCTGTGCCTGTTTTTCAAATGGTTATTATCAGCAAGACAAGTAATAATAAATGCTGGAGAGATTGTGGGGTAAAAGGAACCTTCATACACTGCTGGTGGGAATGTAAACTGGTACAGCTGCTATGGAAAACAGTATGGAGGTTCCTCAAAAAAATTAAGAGTACAATTACCATATGACCCAGCAATCCCTTTTCTGGGTATCTACCAAAAATCTGAAAACATTTATTTATAAAGATATAGTATGCACCAACACACTCATTGAAGCATTATTTATGGTGGCCAAGACATGTAAACAACCAAAGTGTCCTTTAATAGATGATTGGATAAAGAAGAAGTGGTACATATATACAATGGAATACCACCAGCCATAAGAAAGATGAAATACTGCCATTTGTGGCAACATGGATGGATCTTAAGATTATCATGCTAAGCAAAATAAGTCAGACAGAAAAAGTCAAGAATCATATTATTTCACTCATACATGGAATATAAAACTGAAAGCAAAAAAATGAACAATTCAAACAAAGTCTCATAGAGACAGACAACAGTACGGTGGTTATCGAGGGAAAGGGGGTTGGAGGGGAGGTAGAAAAAGATAAAAGGGTTCAAATATATGGTGACATATGGAGATTTGGCTTAGGATGGTAAACAGACAATGCAATATACAGGTGATGTATTATAGAATACACTGGAAACCAATAATTGCATTAACAATGTTGCCTCAATAAATTTAATAAAATTTAATAAAATGTATTTCCTTCTGTTAAGAAACTATTGCTTTTGGCAGCTTAAATATATTTTTGGAATCTGGAAAAGGTCTTGGTTTATGAGAAATATATTTCAGGAATGTTGGTTTAGGAAGAGGAAGAGCCTAAAGATTTACAAGGAAAATATGTTTTGTAGTGTCCATTCTGGAAATATAAATAAGAAGTCTGCTAGAATCAGGTTGGGCAATTTGGGAACAAGGGAATTCATTTCCATGACCTTAAGCTTCTGAACTTTAAAAATCCAAAGTTAGGAGCTCCACTCAAATGCATCCCTCAGAGAATAATGGGAAGATTAACGTATTTTTATCAAGAAAACTCTTATGCCCAATCCAGAAGCTGGAGGGGAATGTTAACACCAGCTGAAATGCAGTCCATCCGTCTCCATGAGAGAAGCCATCAGTTGTAATGTCATTTTGGTTATCAGGTGAATTCATCTTTCCCGTATTTCTCCACATTCCCTTTTTCTTTCTCACCATATTTGCAAAGGGCCTCACAGCATGAGAAAGGCTTCTTCTTCTTCTTCTTCTTCTTCTTCTTCTTCTTCTTCTTCTTCTTCTTCTTCTTCTTCTTCTTCTTCTTCTCCTCCTCCTCCTCCTCCTCCTCCTCCTCCTCCTCCTCCTCCTCCTCCTCCTCCTCCTCTTCCTCCTCCTGCTCCTTCATCTTCTTTTTAAACAGCTGTACAATTAACGTTGTGGCTTTTCAGCAACCTTACAACAAGAGCTCACTGTCACACAGATAACAGTAATTCTAAGTACAAGAAATGTATTTATATAAAATCTTAATGTGGCCTTAATAGCCAAGAATCTGACAACTTTAAATTAATATTTGCTTCCCTCTATGAGGTTGAAACTTGCCTCTTATAAATCTTAGCATTTGAATTGCCTGATTTCTTAGAACACCTATTTCCTATTAATTTTCTTACATACTTTCCATCTCTCCTTATCATGAAAAGATTTTGTCTACCATTATGTTTAGCACATAACACAGCATATATTTGATGGCATGAATAAAATAAAATGAGTGAATGAATAAACGTGGCAAAATGGTTGGCAGTTTCAGACTTATCACATATTTTAACGCTTAATTGACTTGCAGTCTCATATATTGCCAATATTTTTGCATATGCTACCTTAAAAAAAATGTACTACTCAAATTTTTCTCATCACCTCAATCAGGAACAAAGTATGTTGCATAATAATACTAATAGACTACTTGCTCTCTAAATGTAGTTATGATAACCAGGAGCATGCCAGAAGCAGAAAAACATAAAAAGAGAGAATTTTGATATCTGTCCTGGAATCCAAAATTCACACCTTCATCAGTGGCCACATTGTTTCTGTCCAGGAAAGATAGATGAGAGGGTATTTATACAAAGGGTTTCTCTAGGATATGGACTCTAGGATGGAGAGGGAGGATGGAGAAGAGAGGTATGCAGTGATGGTTGAAGTCGGGTAGTACTCGTATAGACTTCCAATAGCTAAGTGGGTACATCTCTTCCCAACTGCATTTTCAGTGATGTGTATTGGTAGTTTGAAATTGACCACGGTGGGAGTCTTTGCACAATGGAAACAGACAACTGCTACATCAGGCTTTTCCCCTGGAGTCTACTGTTGAACTTTTACCAGGACACAACTGAAGGTATGCCATTTGAGGAATCAAGTGTTCTCCTAAAGTCAAGTCAGGTAAATAGGCATAAAGCCAAATGCTCAGGAGTGTGAAAGAAAGGACAGGGGAGCGGGAATAACAGCAGACAAATGAGAGCTTGTCAGGGTGGAGGAAGTTCAAATGGAGGAGAGAGAACCTGGTAGAAACGAATGGGAACTGAACACAGTGCTGGTGATTGAGAAGGAGACGGAGATGGCTCATCTAAGGCTCCCGTGTGAGTTTGGGGCCTGTGAAAAGCAGATGATAAGATGAGATTAGACATTCAAGAGCTGTATTAGGAGAAATGCCTGTGATGGATAAAAAGGAAGGAGTGGGAGAGACAGGGAGAGCCATCCGACTCTGATGCAGATCCGATACCTCTGAAAAGGGAGGCATAAGGAGAACAATTAGGTAGCAAGAGTCTCAGACTACAGTGCAGGCCTAAGAAAGTTTCAGCCAGGCACTGGGTGTCCCTGACTCTAGTCCTTCATTAGAGACTTCCATGAACTATAGGAATAGGCCGAAAGTGCCTTTGGTATGCTCCATCATTGACTAGGTAAAGCATAGCCTTGGCATGAATGCAGTGATGGTTCCATTGTGGCAGCTGCAGGGACCATGTGTCAATCATGTTTACATGAAGCAAGTGAGTTGAGCAGTCATTTACATGCACAGGGTACAAAAGGGACTTTATCAGATGCCAAGTTTCAATGGAGACAGAGGTTTCCTTAGCAAACCCATCCCACTGCCTAACTCCAAGTTCATTGCTGGGCCTTCTCTCCTATAGGGCTATCTCAAGAGATTGCTATTTCCTCATAGTGAGTTTAGGACTCTAATAAGACCTATGATATTCCACTGCCAAATCTTGGACCTTGGTTACCTGTGGAAACAAGGTATTTGACCCCCTCCCCCCAGAATCTGGGTTTCCCAGCATCTGTATTCCATCCTACCTTGAAATTGGAGTCATACATGATTTCTTAAATTTGCATATCCCATGGAATTTATTTGGTATCTCCTCCAATGCCAGACGTGTTTCTGGTTCCTCATATCATGTCCCAGTCACTTGGTCTGGTCTTATATTTGGTAAGGACTTCCCAGAGCCAAGCTTGACCATGGGACACATTTCCCAGCCAGGCTGTGGGCTTCCTGAAAGTAAGAACAGTGTTTTTTTATTTTTCCTAATTCCATGTCTCCATCGCACATCACATGGTTGGGCATGAAGGGGAGGTTCTGAGACATTAGTCAACGTCTTTCTTTAAAGACTTCACATTTGGGATATTGGAGGCTTTTGTGTTTTATTTAGCATTTCTCCTTTCTTCTCCCTATAATACTTAGTTAGAGTTACAAGGTAGCTTCCTTAGAAATTTGATTTTTGCTTACAGTTTCAGGGAAGCATAGACAGATTTCAGATAGATGCTATTTAACAGATTTTATTATTCATATTTAATATTAATACTTTATCTACCTAATAGTTACAGTAAGAAATTCACACTTGCAGAACTCAATGCACTTAACATTGTAATAATTAATTGTTCTATCACTATTGTTTCTTCTAACAGAAAATGGATATTTTTCTAATATTTCTACATGGCTAAAGAAAAGCATTTATTTTCTGTATATAAATAGGGATAATTTGCAAAATGATCACCCAAAAGTAGTGTTAGAGGCAGAATTTTTTAGCAGATTTTAACTGAGGCACTTTCTTATTTTTGTGGTGAGGAGCCTTGCATCAAAATCAGTAAGAAAAGATAATTTGGTTCCTAATTATAGCACTAAATATAGCCTAGTTTATTTTCTGTGAGAAAACATGTAATTCAAATTAAAAATAAAATATAATTTTACCTTCTGTTAGCATTTTATTCTGAGCATTTAGAATAATAAAAAAGGCCACTCTCATACATAGATTTCCCTCAAAGTCATTTTTGACAGTTAACAAGAAAAACATGTCTAGTCTTCTACTATATGGCAATGATTTGGATATATTATAGGAGAAACCATAATACCCAAAGATACTTAAAGAAGTAAACTCTTAATACAACTGAATTTGCCTGTATTGGGGGGTTGTAATTCAGAATAAAATTGATCCCACTTTATGCTCTAGAAATTTGTGGGATAAATTTAATGGAGTTTGCCAGTCTTCAAAACATCTTTATTTTCTAATAGGTGAGAATAAAGACAACTTTCTGTATGAGACATCAGATATTCTACTATGTCTTCTGGACAGTGCCTGAAATAAAGGCTATTGTATGTTATCCTGCCAATGGAAAACATATTCCAATAAAAATGTTACATAATTGAAGGATTCCATTTAAGGAAAGTGATGTATTTTAGCATCTTCTGGGTTGTGGCTACATTTATTAATGGTTTAAAATCCTGAATGCCTACCTTGAAGATTTTTAAAGGAAGCAGATGTGTTTAGTTTCGGAAGTTCCAAATATATCATGTTCCCAATCTGACCCATCTAATTTGATCTATTATAACACCGGCTCTTAGCCTAAGATCCAACAACTAGAACTCCATAGGTTCTTGAGTATGGACAGGTTATTTTCACTAACCTGCAACCAAAATTATCATCTCTTTCAATTGTGACTCAGTCAACAAAGCACAGTAGTAATAGCCATGCATATGGGTTTGTTACTGATAGAAACCCAGACATTTTCACATCTCATTACAGCTATTGGAGATATCCTAAAATAACATGTATGTTCATCACTTTGAATTCATGTTGAATAGATCTACAACCAGACCTTTGATGTACAAGATAGAGTTCCATTAATGGGTTAAAAACATATTATTATATCCCAAATAAGTACACGATAAAGTTCCATTAATGGATTAAAAACATATTATTATATCCCAAATATGTTCGTGTGTGTGTACATGTACATATGTGTAGATAGGCCGATATATATATATATATATATAACAAAAAGTGTATGCATTTTAAGAAAGGAAAAAACTGTATTAAAAATACGCTGATGGTAACCACTTTGAGCATCTCCTGTAATTGCAGAAGTCAAATGCGACTTGTATTCATCTTTTGCTATCAGTATATGAGTATTACAATTTTAATACAGTTTTTCCTTTCTTAAAATGTATATACATTTTAGCACCCTCTGTGTGTGTGTATATATATATATATATATATATATATATATATAGAGAGAGAGAGAGAGAGAGAGAGAGAGAGAGAGAGCAAGAGAGAGAGAGAGAGAGAAGATATAACTGATAGTTTCCTTTGTATCCTATGCATTTTAATCTTGCATATTTAATAATTTTATCTTGAAAAGGCACCCATAGGTTTCTTCCCCGTGCCATGGAGCCCATGTTACATTAAAGGTTAGAACACCTGTATCAATGTTTAGTTGGTAAAGTCAGACAAAGGACAAGCTCGTGTTGTCTCAGATCATAACTCAAATAACACAAATGTCCTCAAAAATCTCAGAAACCTGCAAATCCTTTTCAGGATAAATTCTAAACTGCTGTCTGGCTTCAAAATTTTTCTTAAGATGATCTGATCACATTTTTTCTTGCTCCTTCTCTAGGTTAAAGTTCTGCTCCGGCCAGGGCAGCACTCTAACACCTCTGATTTCTTGGCCCACAGACTCTCTTTTCGCTCTACTTATTCTAGAATAATCCCTCTCCACTACCCAATATTCTAGTGACCCTTCCTACTTCTTCAATATGTCACCCCTCACAACTCAAACCTGCAGAGATCTTCATGTTTTAAATTCAGATAGACTGATAACATTTTGAAAGCTAACAAGGAGGTCAGAAAGTATTTCACCTGTTACTTTGACAGGTAAGGAAATATAAGTCCCCTGTCTTAGTTTAGAGTTACATAATGACCGGATTTCAACTGTAAATCTTTTCAGCTTAGGTCTTGTGGAAACCAAGTGTTAATCAGATAACAAAACAGAGTGAAGAGAAGATATAATACTCATGTCTTTCTGGAATTAGTCAAGTTCAACGGGCCCATGCAGCATGTGTTCAGCTCCACAGAAGCGGACTGGCTTGAAGCCTGGACGCTCTGTCACTGTCATCACCCAGAGTCACAGCCCTTTTCCTCCTTGGGGCTCTGCTGAAGCTCATGGGTTTTTGCAGAAAACTTTCTTCTAGGACTTTAATGAGTCTCCTGGTCTCCTGGACTAGGTCACATTTAGCTCCAACACTTTTCAAATTCCATGGAGATCAATTAAATTTTGTGTGTGTGTAGAAAAGGGAAAAAAATAATGTCTATTTCTGTAAGTCCAATTATTTCAAAACTTACTATGCAGGAAATAAGCTATCAATACCAAATATAATGGGCTGTATTACCTGATATTAAGATAAATATTTACTAAAACATTTATTTGTTACATCATAGAGACAGGCTGCCAGGAATTGAACACAACATAAACAACAACAGAAAATGGCCCTCTGTGGTTAGAGCCTATAATATAAAGCTAACGATTTTTTTTAAATGACACAAACACCGAGGTACATGACACTTGGATAGTGTGTTTTATGTAGCTTTATTGTTTTAATTATATTTGACAAATAAAGGTAGAATAAAAGGAACTAATGTGCTAAGTATCTACTTCTGAGCCAGGCACTTTAGTTTGCATTATTTTATTTGATTCTCAGAATAATATTTTCATATTTTGGGTGAGAAATTAAAGCTCTAAAAGTCTACTGTGACATTAATCACAGAACTAGTATGTCCTGATGATAGGATGTTAAATTAACTATATCACATCTAAGCTTTTCCACAGAGATAGATAGTACTTCTCAATAGCGTTCTGCAAAACAAGGATTCCATAAAATGTTAATAAAATTCATCATTGATGACAAAGGGAAATGATGAGTTAAAGAAAGAAGAGTCGCATAGCTTTACATACGCTACCTTGCATTTTGAACAAACAAGAAGAAATTGTAGTATACGTTTTCGAAAATATTTAGCCATAGTACAGTTTTAACACCCTGTGGTTATATTATGTTAGCGCATACACTGTGGGGAGCATTCCACTGACACTAGAAACAGAAATGTGGGGATGATGTATGAAGAAGGACAGAAAGGAGATGTGTCAAAACACATTTGGGGCTTCTTCTTGGTAGACGATCCTGACAGGAAGTTATTGCGCTAGGCAATCATTACCGAGAAAGAGGTAATGATTTCTAAAGCTGGAAGTACTTCCCCAAGTCCTCCTGCCGCTATCTGACTGCCTGACCCCAAAAGCAGAAACAGATACTGTGTTAAAAGATTTCCACCCACAGCTGCAGAGGAATAACTAGGATTGAGCACACCCTTTTGCCACACACACCCAATGCTAGAAAACAGGACAAAATATATCAAAAATAGCATTACCAGATAGTAATGGACAGCAGATTGAAATGACAGGATCCCTAAGAGAAAAGAAACAAATGGGATAAGCCCTGTGTCTCAGTTAACTCAAGCTGCCGTAACAAAATATCAAAGACTGGGTCGTTTAGCAACCGTTATCTATTTTCTCAAAGTTCTGGAGGCTCAATGTGCCAGATCAAGGTGCTGGCCAAGTTGGTTTCTAGTGAGGACCCTCTCCCTGGTTTGCCTATGGCCACCTTCTCACTGTGTCCTCCTGGCATGTCAGACAGAGAGAGAGATCTTGTGTCTCTTCTTAAAAGGACCTTAAATTGGATCAGGGCTCCACCCTTATGACCTCATTGAACGTAATTACCTTCATAATAGCCATCTCCAAACACAGTCACAAATAGGTTTGGGAGGGCACATAAACTTTCTGTCCATCACACCCTGTCATCACTCTAGCTTTCTGCATATAGACATATCTTGGACAGTGGTACAGGGATTAGTTTGAGTCTGCAGGACAAGAGAATGTGGTTCTCAAATCTCTGACTGCAAGGATACGAATGGCCCCTGCTCTAAACGCTGAAATCTTTGGTGCCTTTGCACTGAGGCCACACTTCTCAGGGGTTCCTCTCAGTTAGTTTCTAAGCAGCGCAGGGATGCTGAGGCAGGTCTGTCCTGGGAAGTATAGAGTGGAGGGCATCACTCTGAAAGACAACATTTACAAGGCTGTCCACATTTGCCTGAGGAGGCGCTTGCTCAGTGCAAAAAGCCGTTTCCTCAGAGGCAAATTTTGAAAAAAATTATAGGCAATCAATTAACTTACTATGTGTGTGAGGTAGTAAACAACCATTGGGGCCAACAAATTAAATCAAATAGCTTCAAAGGAAAATCTGGGTTATGAGATGTCCACAGGGCCTTTTTAAAACTTCAGACATGTTCCTGGCAATCTAGAATGCCGGTGCATGCCCAGGGGTGTGTCCACACTTAGGAGAGATCACAAAAGTCCTAAACTCTCCTCTCTGGCTGACCTCAAGGCAGCTGGCTAGCTGAATGTTGAAAGCATGCACCAATGTGTCCACAGAGGCCCTCAGCCCAAACTGGGAGACTTACTAGTTCTTTGTTAAGAAATCATCTGTACCATTATCAACATACCTCTAAGCTAACCGAGCAGAGACGCTCATGGTTACACATGACAGGGAATGTAGACTTTACAGAATTATTTCAGAAAAGCCACTAAAAAGCAAACAAACAATTACTACATCAATCGCTACAACAAACAACAAAAGCAATAAACACTGGAATTGGGGGGAGAATGTGATTGCCAGAGTATTGTTAAATATGTCCCATTTTAACAAAAATAATGACACAGGAAATAAGAAAGTATAGCCTATACACAGAAACAATACATAGAAATTATCCCTGAAGAAGCCCAGACATTGGAATAACTAGACAAAGACTTTAAATCAGTTATTTTATATATGTTCCAGAAATTAAAAGAAACCATGTCAAAAGAGATAAAGAAAATCATGTGAATAATATTCCACTATATATAGAATATTAGTGAAGAAATAGAAATTGTTTGAATAATGAAATTAAAATTTTAAATTGAAAATGTCAAATTAAACATTCACTAGAGGGGCTACAACAGATTTGAGCAGGCATAGTAAAGTCAGAAAACTTAAAGATATAGAAAGAAGAGAATGAAGAAAAAGAAACAAAGCCTCAAAGGCATCGCCAGGAATAGCAACATCAGCAAAACAGGAGGCCTAGGAACAGAGGAGAGACAAAACCAGAAAGACGATTTGAAGATTATAGATAATGAATAATGACTGGAAATTTCCAAACTTAATGAAACCATTGATCAACACATCCAAGAAGGTCAATGAAGTTCAAGTAGAATAAATTCAAAGACAACCACACCTAGATGGAGCAATATTTAACTGATGAAAAGCAAGGAAAAAGAGAGCAATCTGATAGCAGTGAAAAAGAAGTGACTCATCACATACAAGGGACCCTCAGTCATATTAAATGCTGATTTTCTATCATAAACCATGGAAGCCAGAAGGCAAGAGACCACATAATAAAAGTACTGAAAGGAAAAAAAAAAATCTACCAGGAGTTTATGTTCATCAAAATTAGATTCAAATTTGAAGAAAAATTAAGACATTCATAGATAAATAAAAATAGAGAGAATGTATGTCTAAGAGAGACTTACTCTCTTAAGAAGCGAGTCCTTTAGTCTAAAATGAAAGGACACTAGACATTAATTTAAATCCATATGAAAACATAAAGAGCTCCATTAAAGTCAACTACATCGGCAAATATAAAAGGTTTTTATATTTTTATATAAAACTTGTTTATGTATCTTTTGTTTTGCTATCTGATTTAAAATACAACTCTATAAAGCAGTAATTATGAATCTGTGTTAATGGGCACACAGTGTAATTTATATGACAATACAAGCACAAAAGAGGAAGAGGAAATGGACTTGCATAGGAGCAATGTTATGTATACAATTGAACAAATTTGGAAGACTTACCCTTCTTGATTTCAATGCTTACTAAAAAGCTACAGTGAATAGGATTTGTAAGTCCAGAAAAATAACAGGTATCCTTGGGCAGTTGATTTTATACAAGGGTGTCACGGCAATTCAACAAGGGAATGAAAAGACTTTTTCACAAATGGTGCTTGAAAAACTGGATATCCTCATGCAAAAGAACAAATTTTGACCCATACCTCACATCATATACAAAAATTAACTCAAAATGGATAAAAAACCTGAATGTAAGAGCTAAGACATTCAAATTCTTAGAAGAAAACATAGATGTAAGTCTTCATTATCATGAAATAGCCAATAGTCTCTAAGACATGACACACATAGCAAATTAATTAGTTAATTAACAAACTTCCAAAAACAAGTTGGGTAAAGTAGATTTCACAAGAAACATAAAATATTTGAATTGAATGAAAAAAAATTAAAACCAATAGCAAATTTATGGGAAACAGCAGTTTCCAAACAGCAGTTAGTTTAACTGGAGAAGTAAAAAGAACTTAAAATTTTCTTCATGATAAAGTATGAAAAAAGGAGCAAAATAAATGCAAAGCAAGCAAAGAGAAGTGAATAATAAAGAGATGACTAGAAATCATTGAAATAGAAAATAGAAAAACAATGCAGAAAAAATCAAGGAAACCAAAGGCTGATTTCTAGAAAAGATCAAGATTGACAAACCTTTTACCAGCAGACCAAGGAAAAATACTGAAGATAATGAGAAAAATCAAGAATGAAAGAGGGAACATTACCACCAACTTTATAGATTATAAGGAAATAGTTGATCAACTTTATGCAATGAAATTTAGACATTTATGAAACAGAAAATTCTTAGGGCAAAACAAGAAACAAGGCAAGGATGTTTACTTTTGCCACTTCTATTCAATATTATAATAAAGGTTCTAACCAGTGTAATCAAGAACAAAAAACAGAGAGAAAAGAAATAAGTAAACCGTCTTCATTCACTGACGACACAAGTGTCTATGTGGAAAATCCTGTAGAATCTACAAAAAAGCTGACAGAAATTGGTCAAGGTCTCGGGATACAAGATCAATATGAAAATGAATGTATTTCAATATATTAGCCACGTACAATGAGAAACCAATTAAAAGCAATAGCATCATAATAGCATAAAAGAATATGCAATACTTACGGCTAGATCTGACAAAAGATGTCTATACTGAAAACTACAAATAGTTCCTGAGAGAAATTTAAAAATACATAAATAAATTAAGAGCTATACCTCGTCCATGGATCAAAATAATAAATATTGTTGAAATAATTCTTATGTTGATCTATAGATATGATGCAATCATAATCACAATAAAAAGAGGAATTTTCAAAGCAGTTGACAAGTTGTTTCTGAAATTCACATAGAAATACAAAAGACCTAAAAACTTCAAAACAACTTAGGAATTATTTTAAACTTAGAGTCACCAATGCATTGTGGTATTAGTCCCCACCTAGACAAATATGTCAATGGGTTGGAAAAAGAGGGCAGTAACAGATCAGTACCTATATGGCCAATTCATTTTTGACAAAGTTACACACAAGTCAGTGGAGAAAGGATAGTCCTTTCTTGAAAAGGCACTGGAACAATTAGACATCCATAAAAAAGTAACTTCAATTAATATCTCATGACATACATAAAAAAATTAAATTGGATCATAGACCTAAATGCAAAACTAAAACTATAAAATTTCCACAAGAAAATTTTGGAAACAAAATCTTTGTAACCTTGGGTTTGCCAAAGATTCCCAAGGGCAACGTCAAAAGCATAATAAAAAAAAAAAAAAAAAAAGAGGAAAATTTGGTAAATTAGACTTTTCCAAATTAAGAAATTCTTCTCTTCAAAGGATCATGAAATGACAAGCCACGGTAAGGGCCAATATTTGCACAAAACTTACCTGATAAAGGACTTGAACCCTGTACATAGAAAGAGCCTTCAAAATTCAATATTAAAAGACAAACCAATAAAAAAAAAAAAATGTCCAGGGAAGAGCTTGAACAACCATTTCACCAAAAATGATGGCAAATTAGCACACTAAAAATGTCCTTAACATCATTAGTCATTAGGAAAATGCAAATTAAATCAATGAGACATCAAAAAGCACCTAGAAGAACAAAACATACTTCACTTTCTATTCAGTAATAAAAACAATAAAATATTCATTAATCTTAAAATGATTATTTGGAGTGAAAAAAGTCACATAAAAGAGTACAGACTACATGATTCCATCTATATAAGATTCTAGGAAATGGAAACTAATATGTGATAACATAGTACAGATGGTTGCTTCAGAACAGGACAGAGATGGGAGGGAAGAGAAGGTCCAGTTTATTATACGTCAATAATAACCGTATTAAAGCTGCTATAAATAAATAAATAAGTAAATAAATAAATAAACAAACAAACAAACAAATAAATAAATAAATTTTCCCTCCACCATCTTAAAAGAATGAATAGGACAGTATTGGTTAGAGATAAGTAAAGCAATGAAATTCCAGAAACAATCAAAGTTTACATGAGCTTAACAGAAAATAGGGTGATATTTGTAACAATGTAGGAAAATGAATTAGTTACCGTAAATTTAATGATCCAGTGAACAAGGGTAGATCTTAGGGTCTAGAGCACAGATTACAAGGGAGATTTCCTCTAATCAGTTCTAGCTGTACCACTTAATGGGGCTATGACTTTTGAAAAGTTATTTAACCTTTTTAAGCCTCTAACCTATGCCCTTCCTTATTCCAACCCACCTCCAAAACAAACTATTTGTCGAAGAAGGAAACAAGTGGAAATTAAATTTAACCTTGACCTCTACCTAACAATAACCCTAAAAATTAACTCTGAAGGATCATAGATTTATACATAAAAACAAAACCCATAAAATTTATAGGAGAAAATAAGGGGGAAAACTAGTGAATCCTGATGGTTGAAATAGCTCCAGTCAGACACAGGGCAGTGTCTCATATTCTCCAGGAGGGACCAGACAAAGTAATCTCGCTGCCAGGCAGACAGCCTGAGAATGGTTGGATATGTACCAAGTATAAGATACCTTCAGTTTCCACCACTGAAGAACAGAACATTGGTTTTAACAAGCCTTGGAGAAGAATATCATGAAAAAATAATCCTTAATCCTCTTATTCAAATTTAAAACAAAACAAAGATTATACATCTCACTCATTCTTTTTTTGTTTCTAAGTGTTTTCAGGTCTTGCTTTCTCATTTCAAGCTTAAGGCTGGCCTACATTCTTTCTCCACCTTAAGTTTCAGTGGTAGTCTAGGAAGCATGCTGTTTCTGAAGTCATGCAAGGCTGAGTTTGTTAGTTGGGTTACCTGAAGCAATCTTTTTAAACATTCTGTCTCAGTCTTCTTAAAAAAGAAAAAAAGGGGGTGGGATAGGATGAAGAATAGATCTTATTGTGAACAGTAAGAATGAGATAACATGGTGTGGACTCTGAGAAAGAAGATACCTACCAAGAAGGGCTCCTGGTGGCTAACTGGACATACATTGAAAATCAGAGCCTAGCATCCTTCTCTGAACAGGGGCCTCTCATGCAAACCATACTTCAGGCAGAAGCTTGCCTAAGCTGCCTACCTCCACACTGAACTGCCCGCCTGCACTGTGTTCCTGCCCTCTGAGCCAGCTCTTATAAAGGAGTTCCTGCAATAGAATTTCAACAAATAGGACAGAGGCTTTCCTTATCCAATCAGAGCTACACAGCTACTATCCTCATCAGCATCACCAACCAATCAGAGAGGCTCCATTCTGACCAATCAGGACAATGATTTTTGGACCAATCAAACTACAAGGGTTTGGAGTTCTCATTTGCATGAGGATGGACCAATCAGGAACCAGGTCAGTGACTTCTGTGCCCCTCTGGCTCTGAGCTCACACTTGTCTTTCCACCAAAGACTGAAGAGTGTGTTTTCCCAGTTGGAGCAGAAACACCAAAGATGTCTCCCCAGAGCAGAGCAGAGCAGACTAGCACAGGGCAGAGTGCAGTGGACCAGAGCAGAGGAAGGGGAGCAGAGGAGAACAGACCAAACAGAGCAGAGCTATCTAGCCAGAGAAGGGCCTTGCCCCGGGGCCATCTCACAGTAGGACCACCTCACAGCCATGCTGAGCTTCTTCATAACTGAGCTATAACACTATTGAGATGTTTCACAGCTTTCTCACAGCCATGCTGTATCACAAGAGCCCCTGGCATTAAACAAAGTTTCCTTCTTTACTGCACCCCAAACTGAGAATTGCTGCTGGGGTTGAATTGGTACCAACAACCATCAACCATTAGTTGACAATGGTGAAAATGTGTCTCACAGTAGTTGTTTTTAAAAGTCTCCTTTCTTTTTGAATATCAAACCTCATATTTTTGAGTCCATAGGCAGCCTAGCTTCTCTTCAATCCTTCAGGAACCATTCAGAGCAATACTTAGTATTATGTTTTTACCCTAAGTTACACCATTGTTTAGATAATGCTAGCATTTCCATTGTCCCCTTGCATTGTCCTTCACCTTTTTGGGTTTTTGTTTTTCAGCATTTGGTATATCAAGACAGAGGGAAAATGGTACATTTTGTCTTATTTATGCTAATGGGAACAACCAGTGAAATAGAAACAATTGAAATCATAAGTAGTAGCCCATGACATTCCTTGTTACAACCTCCCTCCAAAACAAACCATTTATCAGAAAGGGAACCAGTAAAAATTTAACAAATTTCTCTCCTTTGTATTCCTCTCCTCTTCTCCCCAGATGCCTTCTGACTCTCGGTTAAAGATATAAATTATTATAAAAGTAATCAGGCATTTGTAATAAAAGAAGGAGAAAAGGTAAAGTGTTTAAATTATCAACAAGAGGAAATGAGTTTTTAATAATTAAAAGCAACCTGTTTTTCAGGACCCAATACAAGAACATCTGCTGTGTTTGTGACCGCACCTCAGCAGCTAACACAGCACACAGCCACCATCTCCACCAGCAGCAGTAGCTGACCTAGAAGTCCCTGCCATTCCGAGAGGAATGGCGAATGGTAGTTCCATCTCATAAGCAGTAGAGTTTATCGTGAGAAACTATTATCACAGCTCAAGGTCAATGTACATGAAAGAAAAAGATTTAGAGGAAAGAACGTGAGGAGTGTTTATGAGAAGAGAAAAAAATGCCGGAGGACTTTGCACAAAAGTGGTAAAATATCATAAACTTTCATGGAAATGATCATAAAATATCAAGTATATAATATAAACATTACTCATAAAACTAATAATGATTGTTCTGATTAACTTTCCAAGAGAAAAAAAAAACTGAACCTAATAGTTACTTTCTTGTTCGTGCAAAATATTCATTTTATTTTGATAATGCAGAAGGATAAAAGATCATATTTTCATGACATATTAGGAGAAATTTTCATGTTTTAATCATGTTTTTATCACACATGAGAATAAATTTTCAGATACTACAGAGCTTTGCCTTTAAAATCTACAGGGGTTATTTGCAGTAATTCTATTAATTGACCATGCCTCTGAGAACAGCTATCTAGTATTTGTTATAATTATAAGTTATTTAATGCTCACTATGAAACAGGCCCTCTGCTAAGTAATCTACATAGACTACTTAATTAATCTTCCCCTCAATTTTGAAGTGATTTTTATTGTCATCTTTATTTTGCATATGAGAAAACTGCGACTTAAGGAGATTGTTTGGGTTCCAATATCACTCTATCAGTAACTGGTGAAGTTCACATTTTAAAATGATGTCTGTCTGGTTACTGAGTTCAGCACTTGGACATAACGTCTCCATGACAACACTTCTTCAGTAGGTGTCTTAGTCCCCCCTTACCTTCACTGATGCTAGCCATTCCCTGGACACTATTTTTTAAATATCATTTCCTCATTGCAAATTGAAATATAAAACTGTAATTCCACTCTTATAAAACCATAATGACACAAACTATTTTTCCAGGACTACACAGTTTATGTACTTCATATTGCTAAAGTATAATTTTTAAAAGGTAAAGTAATGACTCTCACACAAATTTGAAATGGACACATGTCACATTTGTGACATAAAGGCACAGTGAAATGGTACAGGGTTTCACAGGACAGTGCAAAGACCAGATACATATTTGGCAGAGAGAATTGCTGCCATAAATTTTCCTAATAGATGCAAAACTGGCCAATATCAAGAGGCAAATGATCAACACTCTCTCCATGGAAATATGCATTTCTGTGGCCTAGTCATTTGTATGACTATCAGTATTTGGCAATTTATGGAAAAGCACAAAGACAATGAAAGGCCTAGATATTGCACAGAATAGCAAACTCAGACAGTGCTTGGTTTGGTTTGGTTTGGTTTGGTTTGGTTTGGTTTGGTTTGGTTTGGTTTGGTTTGGTTTGGTTTGGTTTGGTTTGGTTTGGTTTGGTTTGGTTTGGTTTGGTTTGGTTTGGTTTGGTTTGGTTTGGTTTGGTTTGGTTTGGTTTGGTTTGGTTTGGTTTGGTTTGGTTTGGTTTGGTTTGGTTTGGTTTGGTTTGGTTTGGTTTGGTTTGGTTTGGTTTGGTTTGGTTTGGTTTGGTTTGGTTTGAAGAAGCCCAGTAATATTTCTGTCCGTTTCAAAGCCTTTTACAATGTTTTTCTAAACTCTGATTTCAACTAAATCATAACATTGAATTTAAAAAAAAGAAAGAAAATAGATAAGGGGTTGACTGACTTGACCAAGACCACCACAGCTAACACTGCTAAACTTGGAGGGGGCATCACATACGTTTATCTCCTTTCCCCCTCAAATCTCACTAAAATCATAGTGCAGAATTGCAAAGGGCAGAATCCCTCAGAAATGAAGTGTATGTCATGGCAGACATTGGACGACCAGGAAGATGCCAGCCTACAACAGCAGCGCATAAGCCCACTAACTCTTGCCTCCCACAGGAAGTCGAGTTGATGTTTAATTTTTATAGAAATGTAACCAGAAGTTTCTGGGCTCAGTAATATCAAGAGCACTGATGGAGGGCATAAGCACAAGAATGAAAGCAGGAGGATGAAGTGAAAGAAACCCTGAGAACACTGAGATGTTCAGCACCATCTTTCTCCTGTCCAGCATATGCCTCCAAGATCTGAGATTTGAGAAAATGGAAGTTCCCAAAGAAATTACTTTCATAGTCTGATGTTACAGATCTGCCAGGTTATTGCCTAGCGAGCAAGAGACCCGTCAGGTGGCAAGTGTTGGGGAGAACAAACTTTTCCTCTACTCTCTTAGGTTCACGTTTGGGGGCCTGCAAATTAAACTGACAAATCGTAGATAAACAAGAGAAAAATAAAAGATTTAATTGTGTGCAAATGCACTGGAGTCACAGAGAAATGAGACTCAAAGAGGAGATTAGAATTTAGGGCTTACATAGCATCTTAATAGGGGATAAGGATGGACAGAATGATACATCTGGGAGAACAAATGACTTATTTGAAGGGGGTAGAAAGGGCACTTGTGGAAAAAAAAATCATTTGGAAATATAAATGGGCCCCTACAATAATAGATGGGAGATAATAATTTTGTGACAAGGTCTATTTGGGTGTGGTGCCAACTTCTCATCTCTGAGAAGAGATTGAATTTCTGGGAAGGAATTTATGACAATTGGGTTCATTTTGGAGTCCCTGCATTTAGGTAGCTATGAATTTCAGGAACTCAAATGCCTTCAGCTCATAGTAAGTTTTATGCCACAGTGGAGTATCCAGGGACCCTTCAACAAGCCTCCCCACACCCATCTCAGAGCAACTGAAATCACATAGGACTTAACCATAGCAACAACAATGACCTAGGAAGTATGTAGGAATAACAAAGGATACAAACCACTATGAGGAGAAAATAAACATTAAATTTCTCTGTGCTCTCCAGACAACATCACATCAATAATTTAACTCCTGCAATTTAAAGATGATATAAATCATTAAGTTGACTGACAAAAGAAAAAAAAAGGAAGATCTATTCATGTATATGTGCATATATTTAGGAAAGGACTATTTCTTTTCTGATTTGGTTTTATATAAAGGGGATAAAATTGCCTAAGGGAGAAAATGTCTTCTGCTGCAACTTGAGCAAAGGATAAGAGAAAGAAAGACATTAAGAAATAATGTTTTAAGATGTTATATTAGTAATGCTTTCATAGCTTTTTAATCTTGGAAAGTCAAAGAACTACTTAAGCAATTTTACCATGAATCACCTGTCAGTTAGACACTGCAAAATAAAAACATGTCATATTAAAAGTGGGAAGAGTCGTAAGCATCATTTAATCCAATTGCTTCATTTCCCAGGAAAGCAAACCAAATTCCAGTGAGGCTAGGAAAGACCTGTGAGGCTTCCAAGTATATTCAATTTTCCCAAAGGGCTTAATATCGCACTTAATACCAAGATCACCTGTCTTTGATGACATCGTACCAGTATTTAAAGTAGAAAAACACAAATCTGTCTCTATTAATTACAGATTAGGAAACCAATTACAGATATACAATTTGAGATCTTGATTTCCAACCTAGGACACTTACCGCTATACGATACTGGCATGTCTTGATTCATTAAAAATAAGATTTTAAAAAGTATTTTTATTTTTTTAATAAAAAATGAGCTAGGTAATCTAGTGGGTGTGGTCACAAGGGAACTAGAAGATCTGAATTACCAAAAATGTTAGATTTTCTTAGAATTCACCTTAGCCATCCTATGATATGGTTGGTTTTGAATTTCTTCAATATCACCAGGTAATGTATATGATTTTTCTAAAAATAAGCATTTTTTTCTGGAATATCATACATGCAGAATTTCCTTTCTGCAATATAACATTATAAAACACTGGGTAGCATCTCCTCATTTTCTGTTTTCTGAATGAACATGTATGATATTGGTATTATGTGACATGTCAACGGATCAATGAAAGAAGAAGCCAATGTCAGCAAATTGATAGTCCTTTGAAAGAAATATGTTTTGTTTTTACTTTGAATGCTTTTAAATGTTCTCTCTCTCTCATTTTCAGTTGTTTAACTATAATCTTTCTATGCGTGGATTCTTTATTTTCTTAATTTTATTTGGTTTCAAAATCTTTCTATATTCTCTTATTAGATGTATATTTTTAGTTTGGAAAAATTCTTCGTCATTATCTCTCCAATTATTATTATTTTTTTTTTTACACCTCATGCCTCTCTCATTTTCTTCTGATTCCCCAAATGCACACATTCATTTGGTATATATTTCAGTATATATTTCTTATATTCTCTATATTTTTTTTTCCTGTTTACTTTTTGCTCATTGGTCTGAATATTTTCTTCTAACCTTTCTTCCAATTCATTAATCATCTTTTCAACTATGTCTAGTTTTCCAATTAACTTGTTTATTGAATTGCAAATTTTAGTTATCACATTTCTCAGTTCTGGATTTTCTGTTTGATTATAATCATAGATTCTATTCAATGATGAAATTTTTATTTCATTTTATTTTTTATTTTATTATTTTTTAATTGAAATTTATTGGCCAGTGTTGAAATTTTTGATGTTGTCCTTATTGTCTTGATGATGTAATTGTACTTATTTTAATGTTTATTTCCAAAAAACTGCAGTACCTGAATCTCGATATTTTTATTTTATTTTAATGTTTGATAATCAAGGTTTTGACTCTTTATATGGCTGGTAGGTAATTTGTGATTAACTGCTCAATATTTTGCACAGACTATTGTGATAATTTTAAATTTTCTATGAGTTCGAGTGATAGTTTATTTTCAACTTTGCACTTTTGCTTAAAATAAAGCTTTTAGATGGGTTAATTTTTTAGGGTGAATTCCTGGTTTGATTTTCAAATAGTATGTTTTTATCTCCTTTTTTTGGTCTCCTTATTTTCATGAGATTTCAGAAATCTCTGTTTAATTTTTCAACCTCTTAATTACCACATTCTTTTTAAGTTTCTAGGACTTCTGGTAGCCTCTTTTTACAAAGTGAAGAGAATCTCAGTGGGAAAAACATTGCTGGATATCAGGCACACTTCTCTGGGTTTCACACCTCTCTTAGCCCTTGGCCTGTCAAATCCTCACAACCTTGGTAGATTTCTGATGCCTTCGGACAGTTTTGGTATTCTATCCAGGTTTCATAGTTGTTCTCAGCATTAGGACTTGTCTAATAGCTAAGTCCCATAGCCAGAAATACAATTCTTCATTCCAGACTCTGACGCCATTTCTTTCCAGAAATTCTTCCTACTCGTGAGAATTAGGTGCTGCCTGTGATTCACTGAGCCTTCTTGGTACATTCTAGGTGATTTCCATGAGAAATTGCATCTGTCCTGGGATTTTAGTGGCTTCTTCTATGCTTATAACTTGTCAATTCTTGCCTTAACTCCAGACTTCTCTTGGACACCACACCTGTAGAGCCTATTGCCCACCGGGAAATCTCCACCTGGATTTAACACCAACACCTCAAACTTTATATACTTAATTTTACCCTTATATTCTTGTTCCTTACAATTATCCTTTCACCTCAATTTTCTATTTGTATGAATGGTACCAGCAGCTACCTAGTAATTAAAGCTTGAAATCTGCGTCAATCATCTCTCACTTATAATGAATAACTAGTCACACATATTCACCTTGTTGATAATACTCAGGCATCTACTAGCCTCCAACCCCTGCTGATACGGCCCTTGTTCATCCCCTTTTTATCTTACATCAAAACTATTTCAGTGGTTTCTAAATGACATGGTACTGTGGCTTTCAACCAGGAATATACAACAGAAATCATTTGGGGAGCCTTTTAAAAACGCCAATGTAAGTTTTCACCTCAGACAAATGAAATCAGAACTTCTAAGCATGGCGTTCAGACATATATGTGCTGAACGGCAGCAGGGGACTCAACAACACACTTGGCTTGGATCTCCCAACGCATCGTATACATCGCTGCCAGGTAATCTGTCTAAAGTTCAATGTGATCATGACACTGACCTACCTAAATTTCTTCAGGCCTCCCCATTGCCCACGTGAAAAAGATCAGATGCTTTTTGCATGCAACTTATATTCTTCCTAATCTGTTGTCCTTGAAGTGCTGTTATTGCTGCTGCTGTGTTGTCATCTCTAACACAATCGGAGCCTACCTAGGACAGTGATCACGTCTCGTCTAATGGGTCTTAGCATCACACAGCTCTAGTCTCTGACCATAACCATCACTCACATTTACAAGTTTTAACTCAACTATGAAATATTTTCTAAAGTCAGTGAACTTTTCCTCTAGAGATCCAGATAGTAAGTATATTTGTAAGCCTGGTCCCTGTCACACTCAGTAATGACAGCATAGTATGAATACAGCCATAGGTAATACATCAGTGAATGACTATAGATCCTTGCCTGTACAATGAATTGATTTCAAGAAACACAGCTTCATTTAAGAAACATCTCACATTGTGTCACCATCTCACCTTCAGATCCTGACATTTAGATGTACTTCCTGCTCTACACCCACACTTATGATATCTGATTGCCTTATGAGACTTTGATTCTCTTACCCTTTGGGAGAATTTTAGTTACTCCTTCTATCCCCCTCATGGGCTCTAGCACTGTTCAGATTCATGTCCATTCATCCAACAAACATATATTGGGTCATCAGTGTTGCTTAGTGCTGGTTATAACTGGAAACAACACCAATATGACCTCTAGCCTCATGGGTCCATGACGTCCTCTCACTTGAGAGCTCAGGTTATATATGTATATACATATAAACTTATCCATTTTAATCACTACTCAGTGATTAAATACTATGCTGGGGCAGAGATTTTAAATCCCAGATTGGCAGTCAGACATCAAGAGGAAAAAGTGTAGCTAAGTTGAGTAGAAGCAATATATAGATGCTACTAGGTGATGTGGGAGGGGCATGATAAATGGAAATGGTGGGTAGTGTCAAGGATTATCAAATAAAGTAAAATTTGACTTAAGACTTTTCAAAGTAAGGAATTGGGAGAAAGTAATTGGCAACTTGAAACGTTCTCTTACTATTCAACACATTTTCTCATGATGCTGAAGAAGTACTAACAAGAAATGAAGCCAGATAGGTATGAGAAAGTAATCAGCCAGGATACCAACTGCGTGCTTTGAAAAAAGTGCTTTCTATGCCAGGGAAAATATAAAGCAAACACTCTTATGTCACAGAGATGGCTAAGAACTCCCAAAATTTATGATTCCTTTTTATATATTATAGAGTTGTGGAAAACAGTTTCCTAATCAGGGCCGAAATTTCTCATTCTCCCTTAAGTCTAGGTGATGCCATATAATTATTTCTCACTCACAAATATTAGTTAAAGTAATATGGATCATCTTAGGCCAAAGAGTTAGGAAATATGTTTATTCTCACCCTCTTATCACCCATCTGCCAATGCACTATTCTCTTGGGCCTTTTGGACTGACAAGGTCATAGGATGGGAGAAGCATATGTCCCTGAGTCACCACATGGAGGGGAGCAGCAATGCCAACCACAGTGTTGCTGTTACTAGGTGGTATCTTAATACATACATTACCGGTATCAGATGATCCTCTAAAATCAAAGTTAACGAAAGACTTGTGGTTAGGTGCCAAATAAATAAATCAATAGCAAGATGCCAATCTGCTTGTACATACCATATCACTGCTTTTTCCTTCTCAGAAAAGCAGATACTTAATTTTTTTTCATATAAAAACTATGTCATGAAACTAGAGTTACTAACTATAGTAAAAACATATTTATCTTCCCCCTACAGTTCTTATGTATTTCATTATCCAGTACTGTTTACTGAAGGGCAATTGCTCGGGGATCTATGACCATTACTGACAACCTCATTCTCCAAAAGATTAAAGATTCTTATATAAATGGCCATTATAGCAGAAATTGAAAAAAAAATTGTTTCCTGTTAATAAAACTATTCATCTTCCCAAATGATTGTTAAAAGTTTGTAGATCTATGTGGGTTTGAGCTTGGTATGTGTTAGGGCAAGAGGGATTGTTTTTCACATCTCCAAATCATTAACTATCATATTCTAAAGAAGGAAATACAAAAATGGGGATAAATAAGCAATTTCAGAAGAGAAAGTCCAACAGGCTAATAAATGTGAAAAGAGGCTCAACCTCATTGGTGTCAGTTTTTGGACAAATTGAAACAGACATGTAATTTTACATTAAAAAATGGCATAAATGTGGAAAGTATTATAATACTAAGTATTGATGCTTATGTGGAAAATGAGAATGTTCTGACTATTCTGGTGGAAGCATACATTTGTTCAACTGTCTTGAAGCCATTTCTTTTTTTTTAATTAAACTTTATTGGGCTGACAATTGTTATTAAAGTTACATAGATTTCAGGTGTACAATTCTGTATTACATTACCTATATCTCACATTGTGCGCTCACCACCCAGAGTCAGTTCTCCTTTCATCACCATATATTTGATCACCTTTACACTCATCTACTACCCCCCTCCCCCATTAACCTCTGGTAACCACTAAACTATTGTCTGTGTCTGTGAGTTTTTGTTTCTCATTTGTTTGTCTTGTTCTTTTCTTGTTTTCAGTTTTATATACCACATATCAGTGAAATCATATAGTTTGCTGCTTTTTCTGTCTGACTTATTTCGCTTAGCATTATAATCTCAAGATACATCCATGTTGTCACAAATGGTCCTATTTCATCTTTTCTTACCATTGACTAGTATTCCACTGTGTATATATACTACAACTTCTTTACCCATTCGTCTATCGAAGGACATTTTGGTTGTTTCCATGTCTTGGCCACCGTAAATAAAGCTGCAATGAACATTGGAACACACTTGTCTTTATGTATAAATGTTTTGAGATTTTTGGGGTAGATACCCAGGAGAGGGATTGCTGGGTCACATGGTAATTACATTCGTAATTTTTGAGGAACCTCCACACTGCCTTCCATAACGGCTGCACCAGTCTGCATTCCCACCAACAGTGTATGAGGGTTCCTTTTCTCCACAGCCTCTCCAACACTTGTTACTATTTGTCTTGTTGATGATCGCCATTCTGACTGGGGTGAGGTGATATCTCATTGTGGTTTTTATTTGCATTTCTCTGATGATTAATGATGTTGAACATTTTTTCATATGTCTATTTGCCATTTGTATGTCCTCTTTGGAGAAATGTCTCTTCAGGTCCTCTACCCCTTTTTCAATTGGGTTGTTTGTTTGTTTTTTGTTGAGTTGCATGAGTTCTTTATATATTTTGGATATTAGCCCCTTATTGGAAGCACTGTTTGCAAACATCTTCTCCCATTCAGTTGGTTGCCTCTTTATTTTGTCGATGGTTTCTTTTGCTGTGCAGAAGCTTTTAAGTTTCATATAGTCCCTTTCATTTATTTTAGCTTTTACTTCCCTTGCCTTTGGAGTCAAATTCATAAAATGCTCTTTGAACCCAAGGTCCATAAGTTTAGTACCTATGTTTTCTTCTATGCAGTTCATTGTGTCAGGTCTTATGCTTAAGTCTTTGATCCATTTTGAATTAATTTTGGTGCATGGTGACAAATAGCAGTCCAGTTTCATTCTTTTGCACATGGCTTTCCAATTCTGCCAGCACCATTTATTGAAGAGACTGTCTTTTCTCCATTGTATGTTTTTTGCTTCTTTGTCAAAAATTATCTGTCCATACTTAAGTGGTTTTATTTCTGAGTTCTCAGTTCTATTCCATTGGTCTATGTGTCTGTTTTTCTGCCAATACCATGCTGTTTTGATTACTGTAGCCCTGCAGTACAAGCTAAAGTCAGGGAGTGAGATACCTTCAGTATTGTTCTTTCTTCTTAAGGTTGCTTTGGCTATTCGGGGTCTTTCATAGTTCCAAACAAATCTGATGATTTTTTTGTTCTATGTCTTTAAAAAAAAATGCCTTTGGGATTTTGATGGGGATTGCATTGAATCTGTGTATTGCTTTGGGTAATATGACCATTTTAACTATGTTGATTCTTCCAATTGATGAGCACGGAATGTATTTCCATTTCTTTGTGTCTTCTTCAATTTCTTTTAAAAATGTCATAGTTTTCAGCATATAGTTTCTTTGACATCCTTGGTTAAGTTTATTCCTAGGTATTTTATTCTTTTTGCTGCAATTGCAAAAGGAATTGTTTTTTCTATTTCTTTTTCTGAGGTTTCATTAGTATATAGGAATGCAATGGAATTTTGTACATTGATTTTGTAGCTGGCAGCTTTACTGTATTCGTTTATTGTTTCAAATAACTTTTTGGTGGAGTCTCTAGGGTTTTCTATATATAGCATCATGTCATCTGCAAAGAGTGACAATTTAACTTCTTCATTCCCAATTTGGATGCCTTTTATTTCTTTCTCTTGCCTGATTGCTCTGGGGAGGACTTCCAACACTATGTTGAAAAGCAGAGGTGATAGGGGACAGCCCTGTGGTGTGCCTGAACGTAGAGCAAAGGGCTTCAGTTTTTCACTGTTAATTATGAGATTAGCTGAGAGTTTGTCATTTATGGCCATTATTATGTTAAGATATTTTCCTTCTATACCCATTTTATTAAGTGTTTTAATCATAAATGGATCTTGTGTCTCGTCAAATGCTTTTTCTGCATCAAGTTCTATAGCCATATGATTTTTGTCCTTTATTTTGTTTGTGTGATGTATCCTATTGATGGATTTGCATATGTTGAACCATCCTTGTGCCCCTGGGATGAACCCCACTTGGTCGTGATGAATAATCTTTCTAATGCATTGTTGCATTCGATTTGCTAGAATTTTTATTAGGATTTTTGCATCTGTATTCATCAGAGATATTGGTCTGGAGTTCTCTTTTTTTGTGTTGTCCTTACCAGGTTTTGGTATCAGGGTAATGTTGGCCTCATAAAATGAGTTAGGGAGTACTGTCTCTTCTTCAATTTTTTGGAAGAGTTTGAGCAAGATTGGGATAAGATCCACTTTGAAGGTTTGGTAGAATTCACGAGTGAAGCCATCTGGTCCCAGACTTTTGCTTTTGGGAAGGTTTTGGATGACTGATTCAATTTTGTTACTGGTGATCGCTCTGTTTAGATTTTCCAATCTTCATGGTTCAGCCTAGGAAGGCTATATGTTTCTAAGAACTTGTCAATTTCTTCTAGGTTATTGAATTTGGTGGCATATAGTCCTTCATAGTATTCTTGGATGATCCTTTGTATTTCCGTGGCATCTGTTATAACTTCCCCTTTTCATTTCTGATTTTGTTTATTAGTGTCTTCTCTCTTTTTATCTTAGTGAGTCTAGCCAAGGGTTTTTCAATTTTATTAATCTTTTCAAAAAACCAGCTCTTTGTCACATTAATTTTTCTGTTGTCTTTTTGTTCTCTATTTCATTTAGTTCTGCTCTGATTTTTATTATTTCCTTTTTTCTGCTGACCTTGGGTTTCATTTGTTCTTCTTTTTCTAGTTCTTTAAGGTTTAATGTGAGGTTATTTATTTGGGATTTTTTTCTTGTTTCTTGAGACAGACCTGTAATGATATAAATTTCCCTCTTAAAACTGCTTTCACTGAATCCCAAAAATTTTGGTAGGATGTATTTTCATTGTCATTTGTTTCTATGTATCTTTTGATCTCTTCTCTAATTTCTTTTTTGACCCAGTAGTTCTTTAAAAGTATGTTGTTTAAGTAACCATGTATTTGTGTTTTTTCCTGCTTTCTTTTTGCAGTTGATGTCCAGTTTCAAAGTCTTGTGATCAGAGAATATGCTTGGTATGATTTCAACCTTCTTAAATTTGCTGAGGCTAGTTTTATGTCCCATTATATGGTCTATCCTTGAGAATGTTCCATGTACACGAGAAAAAAATGTATAGTGTGATACTTCAAAATGTATAATGTGATATTTCATCATTTTAGGATAAAGTGCTCTATAAGTGTCAATAATGTCCATTTCATATATTGTGTCATTTAGGGTTGATATTTTGTAATTTATTTTCTGTTTGGATGATCTATCCATAGCTGTCAATGATGTATTTAGGTCCCCTAGTATAATTGTGTTTTGGTCAATTTCTCCCTTTAGTTCTGTTAGTAGTTGCTTGGTATAGTTCGGTGCTCCCTGATTGGGGGCATAAATATTGATGACTGTTATGTCTTCTTGTTGTATAGTCCCCTTTACCATTATGAAATGTCCATCTTTGTCTCTTATTACCTTTTCCACCCTGAAGTCTGTTTCATCTGATATCAGTATGGCTACACCTGATTTTCTCTGGACACCATTTGCTTGGAGTGTCAATTTCCTACCTTCACTTTGAGTCTATGATTGTCATTGTAGCTGAGATGTGTCTCTTGGAGGCAGCATATGGTTGGGTTTAGTTTTTTGATCCAATCTGCTTCTCTGCGCCTTTTAATTGGTGAGTTCAGTCCATTTACATTTAGGGTGATTATTGATATGTGAGGATTTCCTGTCATTCTATGTTTAGTTTTCTGGCAAGGCTGTGTCTCCATTGTTTCTTTGCCTTTTTGTTGTTGTCTATTATTTCTGTGTGGTGGTATTCTATGATGTTTCCCTCTGTTTCTTCTTTTATTACAGTATATATTTCTGTTCGGGATTAATTTTTTGGTTTTTTTGTGTGTTTTTTCTGAGTGGTTACCATTACGTTTATGTAAAAGAAAGTTTGATATTTAGAGTATTCCATTTTCTTCAGCATGTTTACTTTCTCCATTCCCATATTCTGGTTCAGGCCTTTACTCGCCCCTTTTTTATGTTTTGGTTGCCACAAATTGTCCCTGTTGATGGTGGTCGAATAGCCTCCTTTAGTATTTCTTGCAGTGCAGGTCGTGTGTTAGAAAACTCCCTCAGCTTCTGTATGTCTGGAAAGGTCTTTATTGCTTCTTCAAATCTAAAGTATATCTTTGCTGGGTATATTATCCTTGGCTTATAATTTCTCTCTTTCAATAGTTTGAATATTTGGTTTCACTCCCTCCTGGCTTGTAGAGTTTCTGCTGAAAAATCTGATGATAATCCAATGAGCTTTCCTTTGTCGGTTACCGTCTTATTTTCCCTGGCTGTCTTGAAGATTCTTTCTTTGTCGTTGATTTTAGACAGCTTCAATACAATGTGCCTTGGAGAAGGCCTGTTGGGATTGAGGTAATTAGGTGTTCTATTTGTTTCTTGGATTCGAGGATCCAGTTCTGTCCACAAGTTTGGGAAGTTTTCATTGACTGTTTGTTTTAATATACTTTCTGTTCCCTTCTCTCTTTCTTCTCCTTCTGGTATGCCCATTATTCTTATATTGCTCTTTCTGATGGAGTCAGAAAGTTCTTGTAGAGTACTTTCATTTCTTTTAAGTCTCTAGTCTCTTTCTTCTTCCATCCGTGTCATTTCCAGGTTTCTATCTTCGATGTCAGTGATTCTTTCCTTCATCTGGTCAACTTGCCTACCTAAGCTGGCTATTTCATTCTTTATTTCTTCTATTGAGTTCTTAATATCCAGAAATTCTATTTGGTTCTTTTTTAAAATTTCAATCTCTTTGATAAAATGTTCATGTTGTTCTTTGATTGTGTTTCTGAGTTCATTAAACTGCCTTTCTGTGTTTCCTTGCATCTCGTTGAGTCTTTTTCTGAACAGCAATCTTGAATTCTCTGTCATTTAAGTCACATATTTCCATATCTTTAAGTTCATTTTCTGGAGACTTTTCACTTTCTTTCTGATCTATCTCATTGCCTTGGTTATTCATGGTAATTAATAATTTATTATTTCTCTTCCTAGACATCTACAGGAGTGGGCTCTTCAACATGTTGATAGAAAGAGGTCTTTCTTTGGTTTTCCAGTATGCGTTGGTATAATGTTTTATTTTCTCTCCGACTGCAGCCTTTTTTTCTCTCTCACACTGTAGTATTATGTTTTCTCTGCACCATTCCAGCTTCTCACACAATGGGGTGATTCCCTGGAACATGGGCTTCTCCTCTTCAGGTGAATTCAGTACTGGGCCTCTTCGTCTTGCCTGTCTACTGTGCAGGGTGTCCTCTGTGGAGTTATTGTTGTTCAATTTGTTGTAAATTCCAGGGGAGATTTCCAGAGGCTCACCTCATGCCGCCATTTTGATGACGTCACCCAGGAACCATTTCTTAATATCAGGTAATTTTAATAAAGATATGAACATCTTGGGTCAGGAAGTTCCATTTCTGGGTACATACACTATAGATACACTCAAATGTGTACACAGAGAAGCAGATTTAAAAATGTACATTAGAATGCTGTTGGGAAGGAAGGAAGGAAGGAAGGAGGGAAGGAAAGAAACACAACTTAAAATTCCACCAATAAGGTATTGAGGAATTAAATCATATTTATAAATGGACCACTAAACAGCAGTATAAATTAACTAAATTAACACATATGTCCCTTTATGTAAATTTTAACAACAGCAAAAATACTATATATTAGTAATGGATACATACATATGTAGGAAATGTATGAAAACACAAATGGACAGGATAAACAACAATTTAGTTTATCAATTATATATTTAGGAAGGGATAAAGGCAGATGAAATTAGGCAGCTGGTTTCAATTTCATCTGTAATATAATAGTCCTTTAAAAAAACATATCTGAGACATTTTGGCAAAATACTAATATGTTAAATATTTCAATGTGAAATACATTCTGTCATTTTGGGTTTATTTGTTTGTGTCATTGAATCTTTATACTTTAAAGATTCGTGACAGGTCTCACTTTTGAACATAGGTCTTTGTTTTTAATCTCAATTGTTGTTTAAACCAATTTGCATCTTCTTCCCAGGTGATACTCAAATCAGAGACAGTCCCCATTCAGAAACCATTCGGATAGGCAACATCTGTAAACTCAGTGAGCTCTTCAAGGTAAAGAACTGTGTCCTCATTATCACTGTGCAGCTAGTACCTAACTTAATCTAGCTGCCCAGTAAACAGTTTATCCAAGTGAACTCAGCGACAGCTGGTAGACTAAATCGATATACACTGTGATGAAGAACTAGTTAGATCCATCCCTTTTCTGTTTTGTTTTTGTTGTGTTTTTTTAATTTAACAATTGTACAACATTCAGTGTTATTACATACTTCTGGCATGTGACAAGCAAGGGATTGTGAGGAACAAAAATGCATTGATATTTGAACTGTATATCCACTTCCTGAATGGTTAAATTAGACAGAAACATATATAACTAATAACAAAATACATGTCATCTCATTGCTCTCTTGCTTACTGCCAAACTCTTAACTGAGAATTCACTGAGTCTTTCTTCTGTCTGTGACTGGCTAGAAGACAGCTCTCAGCCTGGGCAGAGCTTGGCTGACTTTGTTTTGTTTCGCCCTCTGGTTGGGTTCCATGCTTAAGTTGGCAGGCCTTCGCCTACTTATGTAGAAGCCTCTATAAAGATGAGCTGGGGGCAGGGATACTGCAGGTTTTTAAGGCTTCAAATTACGAGGCTTTCTGCCTAAAATGCTGCTGTTTCCATTCTACTCCCACCCACCTCTCCAATTTACCTCCCACATAATCCACCTCAAAATTTATGTTCCAGCAACACAAACCACTTAGAATTCCCTGACACACTGCATTGCTTTGGCCTTTGTACCTTGGTACAGGCTGTTTCCTATGCCAGGAATGCTATTCCCTGTTTCTTGTCTACTTGGAAAACATCTAGGCCCACCTGGCAAAGCCTTACCGGACATCACTCCTTTCATCCACTTCCTGAACAGTTAAACTAGATAGAAACATGTCTCTCATAGCTCCCCTGAATTTTGCATTCCAGAATTATCATGACCTAAAACAAGAAGGACAAAATCCATTCATCTTGTTCTGACTTTTAATATTTTCCACAATATGCTCAGCATATTAACTCATCCATTTGTTGATTTGAAATTTTGGGCTTACTAATTTTTAAGCAATATACAAGGTATTAAAGATTAAAAAAAAATAGGTGTCTACAATATAATCGCTGGCTATAAAGAGCTTACTGGATAATGGAAAAGACCAAAAACCAAACCAAACAACAAAACCCAACATGTGAAGTATAATAGGCCCATGTGTATACTTAGCTTCTGAGACAATATGAGAATACCAAGGATTAAAAAAATAATAACTTGGACTGGTACACAACAGGTTTTCAACAAAGAAGGGAGGAAAGAAGATAATGAGGGCTCTCATTCTGACTTGCAGACGGCTGCCTTCATGCTGTGTCTTCATGTGGCAGAGGGAGAGAGAGAGAGAGAGAGAGAGAGAGAGAGAGAGAGAGAGAGAGAGAGAGAGAGAGAGAGAACAAGTGCTCTGGCCTCTTTTTCTTCTTATCCTCTGAGATAGAAAGACTTAGAGATGCAAAGCAAAAATTCTCCTTTGGTTATAATATAATTGAAATTAATATTAAGTGGAAAGATTGTACGAGTAATTGGATAAAGCTGTCTTAAGTTCAGATCAAAGTGAGGGCTAAAGATTGAAATGTTTGAAGCTTCAGTTTGTTAATGCTACAAATAATATCACACACACACACACACACACCCATATGTATACATATCACACAGAGGGTGCCAAAAAAGTGTATACACATTTTAAGAAAGGAAACAAGTCTATTAAAATTGTAATACAATGAATGACACTAGCATTCATTTGATTAGTGCCATCTTTTAATCAGAGAACATCATACTACACATTGCTACCATAATTCAATTCAACTTCGAAAAGTAATACATAGATAACATCTTTTAAAATGTGTACAGTTTTGGCACCGTGTGTGTGTGTGTGTGTGTGTGTGTGTGTGTATAACAGGTAATGATCAATTTATCGTTGAGTCCCCTGACCTGGAAAAAGCAGTCAAATGCCTTCCTAAGACCAATTATATTAATAAAACTGCCAAAATGATGACATTAGGAAATGGGATCTGTGGGAGGTGATTTAGTCATGAGGGTGGAATCTTCGCAATTGAATTAGTGTCCTTATAAAAAAAAAAAAAAAAAAAAAAAAAAAAAACCCAAGAGCCCTTCCCACCATGTGAGACATAGTAAGAAAACAGCAATCTATTAACCAGGAAGTCCTCACCCAAGAGTGAATCTGCTGGTGCCATGATTTTGTTTGACTCCCAGCCTCCAGAACTGTGAGAATTGTTACTTATAAGCTACATAGCTTACAGTATTTTCTTATAACAGCTTGAAATGAAAGACATTTTTATAAGAGCCACCTTATTTGTTTCAACCATATCATTCTGATCATGCCTTGCAAGTATGTTGAGGGCTAGAAGGTGATGGAATTCAAATAGTGCAATACAGGATTTTATTTTCACTTCAGACTTTTTGATTATGTTTTATTGAATAACAAATGAATGAGATTCTACTCCAATATTAAATATTCCTTGACGTTTGTGTACCCAAAACATCTCATTCCTAGAAGGACTGGAGTGGTCTATAGATTTGCTTACAAAGAGGCAGGAAAAAAGCATCGCTTGCATCACCATTCCCTTATCCCTCAGGAATGTCCTCTGCTTTGCTTTTCATTGTGGGCCAAAGTTTTGTGTTGGTTTTTTGGTTTGTTTGCTTTGTTTTTTAGGGGTAAAATGGTAAAATTTGAATAATATCAACTCAAACTGGCAAAGGGACTATCTTTCCACGGCATTGCTACAAAATGACACTGGAAAGCTGCTCAGTCATATTAATGTCACAAGCCAATCTGCTATAAGCATCTGGTTGTAAATTCTCCAATAATGAAAAGGCTGGGATATACCTCCTGCCATCACAATTTTGCAGAGTTTGGGAATTCGGTATGATCCTTCCTGTATGTCTGACTATTTGCCAGCATTCTGATTTTTCAGGAAGAACAGGGGACATTGAAGGGTAGATTGACAGGAAATCGAAGCCTGATTTTATGTGACTCCATCTATCATGTTGGAACAGTCCCCTCAATTCCCTTACTTATAACAAGAGGTGCCAGTGACTAATAAGCCTGGCTAAGCCAGAGTTTGTACTGGAAACTTAGATTTCCTTACACATCCAAACCATAAGACACAAATCAGGACTTCTCCAAACTGACTTCAGCCTCCCTTTTGCAAGCTAATTTTTTACCACAAAGTGTTTTATTTGCAATGAAAGTTCACTAATGTTGACATTTAAAAGTAGCTTTTAAACGCTATTAATTTGACCCCAGAAATTTGTATTTAAAATATAATTTCTTGATTTTTAACAATATTCTAGTGAGCCAGGACCAATGACACAACCACAGAGGAAAGTGAGATGAATTCCGGCATGAGGTGTAAGTCCCTGTTTGTGTTGTGTAACTAGTGTCAGAGTCTGAATCAAAGGGTCAGTAGAGGTCTTTTAGCTACACATGTCAAACTGCTTTGTCCAAGTTATTCTTGGCAAGTTTCATAATTCCTGAATTAAACATAATACTACTGAAGTCAACACACGTAAATCAGAAAATTGTATTTTTAGATAGGAAAATTACTCACACACCCATAGTGCTTTTGCTAGATTTTGACTTTGTGCTTGTAGTGTCTCTGATATACTCTAGAAACTCTATTTTCTACTAGTGAGAAGATGACTGCGTATCATGAAAATATAAGCTACCAACAATTCACAACAGTGATATTATTCATCCAGGTTTTCCTTGAGTGAACACAGAATAATCAAAAGCCGAGCTAAGTATTCACCTACCCAAAGGTATAGATATGTTAATACTTCCTGATATTTAAAAATGCTTTCAAATATGTCACATCATCTATTTATTTCAACAAAACTTTGAGAAAGATATTATTTTATTCCCTTTAGAGATGAGAGTCAAACACATTGTAAATGGCAAAAAAAATAATCCAGTTCTTGTAATAAATTTCTTTCCCCACTATACAGATTTTATCATGGAAGATAGACATAACTTTATAAACTATGATTATGCTACTAGGTCACCATTCTTGTAACACAAACTCTGGCTTGCTTTAGTTAATGTAGATGTATGGATGATCTTTTACTCTTCTGTCCAGATATCTTATATTGCTCCCTTATACCCAACAGTGCAAGTAAGAAAAAGGAGGTAATGCTATTGGTGTGAGCTCTAAAAAAAATAAAAATAAAAAAATAAAAAAATAAAAACTCAATTGATTTTCATGAAAACTGAAAAATTTATAATGAAAACATCTTAATCTTTGGAAATATTTGAAATATCTTGCTAATAGTTTTCAAATTCCTTCCCCAAGTATGAAAGCCTGAATATAAGGAAAGCTTTCACCAAGCAAATCTGTATGCAAGATTAAATTAAAGATAAATTAGATCCACATATAACTACAAATCAAGAACTCCTCTACTCGGTGATGAATGACTCATGAGATCACTCAAATTAGCTCTTAGTCCAACCAGCTAAGGGATTTACAAATGTTATAGTGATGTACTAGGTAAAAATACTCTATGTAGTGCCAACTTGCCAATCCTTCGAACTTGGCCATTCTGTTCATTCAGTTTTAACAAGACCTAACAATATTTTTAATGCTCACCATTTTTACTCCATTATTCTGTTGTTTTCACTGATGACTTAGCACAAAAATAGTAGGAAGGACAAATACCATCAGTATTTCACCCCACAGTCACCAAGTGAGAATATCTTTTCTAGAGAAACCTTTTTAAAGTTATGAGCGACTGGTAGTTCTATGAACTAAGCCTATTGAAATAAATTTACCACCAAGGTAAGAACAAAAAGCATCATTAGTAGCTATAGTAAGTAAATCTTGAAGTGCTGAATGTCTGCAAATTTGAGAATCTTATGTTTTATGAAACATAAAAGTGCTTGGAAAGTATAGAAAAAAGAACAATATATTTTTCTTTATATAAAAACTGACATTAGGCCCCAGCTGGGAATAGGAAGTAAGAAAATTTGACCACATATGATAGGCACAACTGCAAAAAAAAAGTTTAGAGGAGAATCTTTAAAACCTCTAAATGGATCAGTCTTTATATCACCACACTTCATAGGAACTCTTGGAATCATGCATTTGCCTTGCTTCCTACTCATCTTTATATCTCTAGCAGTTAACCCACAATCTGAAATACAGTGCTTGGAAATGCTGTCTCAGTTGTACTGAGTTGTGTAATATATGGGTGATATCGATTGCCACAACTAAACCTCTAAGGTATAAAAAGGACCATAATGGCCTAAACATAAAACGTTCCAAATGAACACTTTGCCATCCTCATAAAATTCTCCCAGGAAGGGGAAAATATCCATATGCTTTGTGATCAATTGACTGAAAATATTGCCGTGTGCTTTGTTGCAACAGGCTGTTCTGCTGTAGAGACTTATGAATACTGGCTCACATCCAGTTTGTATAAGAGATTAACTTTATCAGAGTCTCTGAAGATAAAGGCACAGACCAATTCATGTGACTGTGGTCACAATAGCATAGCCGGTGTGAAATAGCTTGAAAGGAACAAAGACCGCCTCAGTCATGGTGAAAGGCATATGTGCAGAGCTATTTCAAGCTTCAGCAATGCAAGAAAAAATTGGCAGAATTACATTAATGTGGTCACCAAAACCAATTCCATTTTTATGGAGTTAGTACTGTGAACATTGATAAGCAAAGAAATGCTGCCAGGACTTAGAAAAAAACAGTTTGCACCCATTAATGATGAAACACTGCTAGAGCAGGTGCCTTGCATTGAAGCAGAATCTCTTATGTCTCCCCATAATTCATTTCTTGGGCATTTATCTTTCCCCTGGAGATTTCTCTATAGCAGGATTTTGGCCACTGGGTATCAAGACCCCTGAGGAAGCAATGGAGCCAAGTTTGGGAGAAGTTGTTAGGGTAGTAATAGTCAACATAGCCTTATGTTTAGAAAAAGGTAGTCTGGTCAACTGCAGATGTACATTCTCTTCATCTGTGGGAATGGCCACTCAGCCATCAGAGGAAAGAGTGCATGCAACTATTGTTTTGTGGGGGGGGGGGGGGAGGGTAGGAAAGAAGTCGCTGATATTCTTCCGCTCTGTTGATAAATAGTAATGGCTCCCCTTCTACATTTCTTGCCAATGATTCATAATGTTCATTCTTAAAAATTAAAACTAAATGTTTAAAGTCAGAAATTGCTGGAGAGGAGAAAAGCTCACTTTCAAACACTTATATATTAAAACATATAAAACAAGGTTTTCAATTTTTCTCCATATTAATGATTAACAATTACGTCCTTTGATTATGGTTTCTCCTTGCATGTTTATTGTAACACTGCATGACTGCAGAGCTTACTTATTATAAATGGTAGTTTAAACCTTTTTGTTTTACTTTCTGAAGAGGACCCTAAAATATGTGTTTCTCATGACAGTCTACAAAAAAAAAAAAAAAAAAAAAGTGACATGTAAACTCTTAAAGAAAAGCTAAGTGAATATAATACAAAAATATATGTATATATGTTTTACTTTCACATTGCTTCCCTTTATCAAGTAACCTCAAATGTTTAAAAACATGGTGAGTTTAACTGGGGAGCCTCACTTGGCATAGCTTTAAATGCAAAGAGTTTGACAGTCTTATCTAATGAAAAAGAATTTACGTGCTGGAAAACCTACAATCACAAATATTTGGTCCCTGGTCCTCTATATTTAAAGTTGATTTTCATCTATGCTATTCTGTATTTCACTTTTGCAAATTAAATTACTGAACAAATATCAACTCAGTGACTCCTACACTAAATAAATACCTAAGTTCCTGGTAAAGTATCATGGGTATTTTAAGCTTATGATCTTTGAAATTCTGAATGCAACAATCATAAAGAAACTTGTTGATTATCATTTAGTTTTAGGATTCAAATTGCTCTGTAGAAATAATTTTCATTGTAAGCCTTAAGATTTTTATTTGAGAATTTCTATGAAAATAAGTTTAAGGAAAGCAAAAAAAGCAATCTCATTCCCTTATTTGGTTAATGCAAATAAAGTAAGAGCCTCTGAAAAATTAACCATTAATGGGCATTCAAAAAGTGCCATTCACTCTGTGATTTTATGAACTATTTTAGTTTACTCTAACAGGAAGAAAATTGGTACTAATATTCTTATTTTACGGTTGCAGCAGCTGATACTTAAAGATATTAAATAACTTATTTAAAGTCGCACAACATCTGCATACTGGATCTAGGATTCCAAGTTCTTTTTATATCATATTTTGAGTAATATTAAACGATGCCAGAATTGCTTTCAGTCTGTGTATTATTGGCATAGAGAGATATCTGCCCCCTTCTGGAATTCATTTCTCTATAATTTAACTCCCAGAGCACTTATTACATTTATGAGCCTTAGAGCAGTGTACTTTTATTATAGATATTACATTCTTGTCTTAATAGTCTTGAAGATTTTAAGTTTATATCAAGATCTATGTCTTTTTCATAAGTTCATAACAAGGTATTTTATAGATATTAGTTATTTGATAGTGAGTAAATGAATACTTAGTATAAAATTCTTATCTTTTGTAAAATATAAAAAATATTTACTGACATCATGTTCTTTAATTAGAAGTGACTATTTAGATTAGGTAAGCAAAAGTGGAAGCAACGACTGACGATATCACAACCGTAATTTTAAAAATTCATCATTAGCTTTCCCTTGCTATTTCTATCACATTAAGTTTTCCAGTAGTCCTATTCTGTAGACCTTCATTTATTTTTTTACAGACTCATTTATTTCCTAATTGGTATTAATCCATGCTTGTCCTCAACAACTACCATAACCTCTGCTGAGAAAGGTTTCTATTCCTCTTTTGAAATCTATTCCTTCAATTCCGTAAAACCCAATGTTAGCTTTTCTAGCCCCATTTTACTTAATATCAGTGAAGCTTCCTTTCAAACAAAAGCATGCATCTCTATGTTTGTCATAGTTCCAGTGTAAACATGCCTAATTCTTCTGTATGTCTAGTGTTTGTCTAAACAAGATTCTAAAATTTCTGGAAGAGAGGCAGTATATCTTATATATGCCCTTAAAAATGACCCAAACTTGTCAGTACTTGTCAGTACAAAGCTTTTGGTAAGATTTTAACAATATTAGCAGAGAAGCACGGAAGTAGAAAATACGTCACAATGGTTAATTTCTGTTGTTAGACAAATGAGTCCCAGTTGCCTGGGGTTTTCCGTTTCTGTCCCTTTTTTGCCAATGTTCTGAGTAAGCCAGTCATTCTAAATGTGTTTTATGAACCTATTACACCATCAGCAGATGGTCACTTACACTGAGCTGACAACAGACTCATTCATGTCAAGGTTTATTTGTGTAACCATCTTGTGCCACCATATGCATCACCATTTGATCTGTGGGAGTTACCAGTTCACTGACAGCATTCTCAGGGTGGTAGAAAGCTGAAAGAAGCTGGGCTCTCACGAAAGTACTCCTGAGGTTTAGCACCAGAAGTTCAGAACTTGAAATTCAAACAGCACATTCAACGTGACTGGATCTGTTAAGTTCTGCTTTCAGGGACTCTTAAATACTTGCTCTTGGCCTTCTGTCTCCCCAGGGCATTCTATTCCTTTTCCCCAGAGTTGAAAAATCTTTATTGACACTTTTTGCAAGATATCACTGCCACTAATTATTATCCTAAAATGCATCATGACCAGATGCATTCACACGAAGTGAAACAGATAATAAAGTTCTACCATTCACTATTCACTCATATGAGCCAAGAAAACAAGAGGGTGTAGTTCAAAATAAGTGGTTTTATTATTAGATATACACTAGTCTTTCCAAATACTGAGAAGCAAGTTATCAAATCATTAGGGGGTTTTAAATTGAATATAAAAACAGAATGTACTGTGTTTCCCCGAAAATAAACCTAGCCGGACAATCAGCTCTAATGCGTCTTTGGAACAAAAAGTAATATAAGACCCGGTCTATAATATAATAAAATATAATATAATATAATATAATATAATATAATATAATATAATATAATATAATATAATATAATACCAGGTCTTATTTTACTATAAGACCGGGTCTAATATAATATCAGATCATATAATACCAGGTCTTATATTAATTTTTGCTCCAAAAGACACGTTAGAGCTGATTGTCCGGCTAGGTCTCATTCTCGGGAAAACACAGTACTATGATCAGAATGTGGGTCTCATTAGATAATAGAACTAGACTATGCCTGTAACTGGACATAGCTGGACATAACTGCGCAGATCCTGGGTTGTGAGCCAAAGAAAGGACCTGCCCTAGTCCATGTTACATATTTACAGGGACGTTGGCAGAGGACAGGAAACACTGGACTGGTTGATAACTGTTTTCTCTGGTTAAAAAGCCTTGTTGTCAAGAAGGAGCATCATCTACCAACCAACATAGTAATTAGTGAAAGACAAATAACCAAACAAAAAACAAAAACCCCTTCTGAGAGAGCTCAGTTTTGCTGATACAGGTCATTCCTGGGCCCCTAAGGAAGGAGTGGGAAGGGAATGGAGAGAAATGGGGAAAACACGGCAGGAGCCATCCAACCCCTTGTTTGTCCTCGGACAGTACAGAATGCAGACGGTCAGTGTGAAAGAATGAAGTGGAAGGGAGAAGCTTTTGTTCACACGTTGTATGCATAAATTTTGATCACTTAGCCCAGATTTTTCAGACACAAATGGCTTACTGTTTACCTCCACTCCACCAAGAGACACTGTGGGGACAGAGTCCCAGAGAGCAGGCTCTCAGCCTCACATGGAAAGGTGCTGGCTCGGGTAGTAGATGGCCATCAGCTGTAATCAGATGGCCATCCGCTGTGGCTGGGTGGCCATCAGCTGTTACCAGTTAGCCATTAGCCACTAATATAACTGCTGTGGCTATGCTAGGAGGTTGGTTGGTTGGCAGAGAAACAGAGGGCGGACTGTGGATGACATGGTTAGCAAGCGTGGTTAGCAAGGGAAGATTGCAGCTGGCAAGTGGGTTGGTTGGCAGAGAATCGGTCAGCGGATTGAGCATTGTGTGGCTCCTGCTCCCTGAATCTCCAACCCAGCTGCCAGCAAGAAATAGTGGTATAAACACCGTACCCATGGCTCCGTGGGTGTTCCTTTTTGGTCTCACCATATCCTGAGTTCCTTTGTGGGGAGCAGGAGCAGAGTCCCTGCATGACAGACACTAATTACCTTCTCTCCCATGCAGGGACCAGGCTCCCTTGTGTGTTATTATAGTTTCCATCAGAAGAGCAACCTTACAAAGAATAGTGCCTGCCACTCAAGAAGCTGCATGGTGTTTTAAGGTTTGCCATGACATAAGTATAGCTATTTTCCTGGCTTGGCCTTCTTAAATTCCTGTGGCTATTCTCATAAGTTAATTATTTGCCTAGATAGTAAAAAAAAAATAATGAATTATTTTCACTATTACAAAAGTAAGAGTTGCTCACTCTAAAATAAAATTTTTAATGCAATTAAGGTCACCTGAGGTCTTAAGGACAGACTTCCAAATGAGGACAGCAGCAGGGGACAGGGTTTCCCCTTGGTTCACAGTGCTTGACAGCTCTCTGGGGAATCATGAGCCATACCCAGGGCACACATGCACACACAGGTTTTCACTGAGTTAGCTGATTAGCAACTTTGTCAGTTTAGAGTGTGGGGGCTGTTTCGAGAAGCCAATTTCAGACATCTGTGCATGTGACCCTGACTCAGACAACAGGTTCAAAATCAGTGCTTCCCACCTAACACGAATGACTGTTTCCTCTGGCCCTATGGGGAGAAAGAACGGATGTTCACATTTCCTGATAACAGTTGAGTAGGGATTTGCTCAGGGAAGATAATAGATCTGGGCTAGCAATTTTGCAGGGGTGCTACCATTATGGGATGGATTGTGCCCCCCAAATTCATTTGCTGAAGTCCCAGTATGCTATCTGCAAGCTAAGGAGAAAGGCCTCAGAAGAAATCAATCCTGCCTAAACCTTCATCTTGGACTTTTAGCCTCCAGAAACGTGAGAAAATCAATCTCTGTTGCTTAAGGCCCCAGCCTGTGGCACTTTGGAATGAGCACCCACGCAGACAGACATAGGAACTAGTCTCCAGCATAGATGATGCCACAACACCCTCTGTTCAAATGATGCAGCATCTTCCTGAGTCAAGGTGGTTCCCCTGAGGTGCTGAGTTGGTATCTGAATCATCTGTGCCACAAACACCAAGAAGTAGGAGCTGGGCCTCCCATGATGCGTGAGCTGGTGGCTGGTCACAGGGAGTTACGTCACCTCCGATGAAGAATTGCAGCCAGGCTTCCGCTTTAGGCAGATGTTATCTGTGAGAACTCTGCATGGTTAGGATTCAACTCTTGTTGATAGGTTAATGGCTTTCACCTCACTACCAGTGACAGGAAAACAACAGAAAGGACAGCTCACTGCAAACTGGGAAAGGACTCATGGGGATCTGCCTGCCCCTGACCCCGTTAATGGCAGAGTGTCAAGTAGGCTTGCTCAAAAATGCACCCCACTGACTCAAACCAAAGTTCCAGCCCTGCCAAGAAGCGGCTGAAGAGGACTGAGAGGTGAAATGAGACACCGGAAATGAATACGTAAACGCCCTTCAACTCTGAACGTTGGAGAAGCGGATGTGACAACCCATATTAGGAAGAACTCATTGAGTACGCTGGGAAGGTACCAAAGAACACCACTGCTCTTGTAGGGGAGGCTTCCACAAGCAGCCTAATGCAGGGTCAAAGGAACTGACAAGGTTAAGCAGATTCCATCCAGCAAACACCCTGTATCTAACAGGGAGGGACAATTCAGGACAGACGATAGGACTTCAGAGAGCAAGGTATTTGGATCTGTTGGAGCCACAGGCTTCCTGGTTTGTTTCCAGGTTAAGTATGGGATTTCAAGAACATATGAAGAAAACAAAAAGCTAGGAGAGGGTGCCAGAGAGTTGATCCTAAAATTCATAAGCCAATGCAAAAGAGCCAGAATAGCCAAATAAATTTGGAAAAACAAGAGTTGTAGGACTAACACTTGACAGTTTCAAACTTACTAAAAACTAGACAAATCAAGACAGCACTGTACTGGTATGAGGATAGATCTATAGACATTGATGGGATAAAATCAAGAGTCCAGAAATAAACCCATACATCTAATAGCCAACTGACTATTGACAAGGATGCCAAGACAATTCAAGTGGAAAGAATGGTGTTTTCAACAAATGGTGTGGGAATAACAGTATATCCAGTTGGACAATCATAAATTTGGATCTGTAACACACATCATATAAAAAATTAACTCAAAATTGATTGAAGACCTAAATGTAAGATGTAAAACTATAAAATTCTTAGAAGAAAAGTCTAAATATATGTATTTGTGACACTGGCTTAACAGTGGCCTTAAATGACACACTAGACCAGGTAGATTTAATGATATTTTTAGGCCATTTCACCCCAAAGCAAAAGAATATACATGCATTTCAAGTGCACATGGAACATTTTCCAAGATATACCACATGTTAGGCCACAAAACAATTCTGAATAGATTTAAGTAGATTGAAATCATATCAAGTGTCTTCTCTGATCACAATGGTATAAACCTAGAAATCAATTACAAGAAAAAAACTGAAAAACACACAAACACATGGAGGCAAAATAATGTGCTGCTATATGATGAATGAGTCCACAATGAGCTCAAGGAAGAAATGAAAAGATACCTTGAGACAAACATAAATGGAAACACAACAACCAAAAAATCTATGGGACACAACGAAAGTAGTCCTCAGAGGGAAATTCATAGCAATGCAGGCCTACCTCAAGAAACAAGAAATATCTCAAATCAATAGTCTATCTGGGGGTGTCCAGTTAGCTCTGTTGGTTAGAGCATGGTGCTGGTTGCACCAAGGTTGCTGGTTCGATCCCTGCATGGGCCACAGTGAACTGAGCCCTCCTTTAAAAAAAAAAAAAAGTCTATCTGTATGCCTAAGGGACCTGGAAAAAGAACAGCAAACAAAACCCAAAATGAGTACAAGGAAGGAAATAATGAAGATCAGAGCAGAAATAAATGAAACAGAAGCTAAAAAAATAAACAAATACAAAACAATCAATGAAACCAAGAGCTGTTTTTTTGAAAAGATAAACAGAATTGACAAAGCTTGAACCAGACTCATCAAAAAAAGGAGAGGATCCAAATAAATAAACTCAGAAATTAAAGAGGAGAACTGACTATGGACACCACAGAAATATTTTTTTTTTAATTAAGAAAATACTGCAAGTAAATATACACCAACAAATTGAACAATCTAGAAGAAGTGGATAAATTCCTAGAAACATACAATTTTCCAAGACTGAATCAAAAAGAAACAGAAAATCTGAACAGATTGATTACAACGAATGAAATCGAATAAAAACTTAACAAGCTCCCAACAAACAAAAGTCCTGGACCAGATGGCTTCATAGGTGAATTTTACCAAACATTCAAAAAGGAATTAATACCTATTCTTTTCAAATTATTCCAAAAAATCCAAGAGGAGGGAAGGCTCCCAAGCTCATTTTAAAAGACTTCCATTACCCTGATTCTAAAACCAAAGATATTACAAATAAACAAAACAACAAAAAAAGAACTATAGGCCTATATCCCTGATGAACAACATAGATAAAAAATCCTCAACAAAATATTAGCAAATGAAATTCAGTTTCATATATATATATATATATATATATATATATATATATATATATATATACTGATTTAACTGTGTTAAATGCTAATACGTGTAGATGTGAAGCTGGAAATTCTTGACGTTAGAGTCTTAGTATTTTTCACCTCTTCAGTATTATGTACTTGGGAAATCAAGAACAAAGAAGCAAGTAAAAAAAAAAAAAATAAGGAAATGTAAACTAATAGGGTACATTCTTTGAAAGGATGGATGAAATCTTTGAATAGAGGCTAAACCCCATTGAAATAAATAAAAATAAAGTAAAAAATACAAAATGGTATATAAGGACATTATTTTTACATCCCTTTGCTTTGGTGATAGTGAGGAAAAGATACGAGTTTATCATAGAACGTCAATCCTTCAGATTGCATAATGCCAGTGCAACTGCTTCCATCTTCATCCTCTGTCCATCTCTTTAAACATCTGTCCGTTAGCAACACTAAGCAACTTGCTGTAAAAATTGTGAATGATTAGGTCAGTGAAGTGACGAGAGAAGCACAAGTGTAACTTGGATGGAAAATGAGCAAAGCCGGGAATTGCCGGGCAAAGAAAATCAGAAGGACTCTCTACTGCTGAATCTCAGATCAACTCAGCTATTGGGTTACTGACCCTCAAACAGCTCTTAGTCAGAGAGAATGTGGCCATCAGAACCCTCAGACGCCTTTGAGAGTTGGCAACCAGGGAGGTGGCCTAACACAGACACTGGTAATAGTCTAGGAGGTTTGGTCCTTTAGGTGAAACAAAGGGCCAGAAGCCACTAGTCAGTGAACCCCTAACAAGGATTGTAAGTGTCTGTAGTCACTTGTTCCAGAGCAGAAACCACCCACCTGGTGACAGAAAGGAATGTTGAAATAAAGTCAGAGCAGCAGCCAGGTTAATCTACAGCTGCACTGCCGATACAGCAGCCATTAGCTACAAGTGAATTTAAAAGTTTTTAAAATAAAGATGTAGCTCCTCAGTGGTGCTTTGGGTCAGACATACTGGACAGCACAGATACAGGACATTGCCATCATCTGGGTGATGCAAAGCCAGAATCTGGCCCCTTAGTGTGGTCCATGAATTAGTGACCCTGGCATCACCTGGAAGTTTCTAGAAATACAGAAACTCAGACCCCACTCCATCTTCATGGGATCTGGGTGCATATTACAGTATGAGTACTTGTCTCATGCTGATTCCAGGCCCTCAGCACTGAGGGGTAAATGCAACACCAACCAGAAAGCTGAGGCAGGAAGCTTAGTAGGTTGCATAACAATTATACAGAAGCCCAATTTGTCCTGGGCTCATCCCAGTAACCTTGGATGCAAAACCTCTATTTGTGGGGCAGAAATGACTAATATTCTTTCTGTTTTGGTCAGGACTGGCTAGGTAACAAACGTATAAGCAAACAAATCACAATAACAAATAACAATAGCCGCTCTATTTACCTGACACGACTTGCTGGGCAGTTAGGCATATTCTAAATTATTCCACGTGAGTGCCCTTTACACAGTTTTACTGATGATTTAATTTAGCCTCAACAACTATAAAAATGATGCCCACCTAATAAATGGTAGAACCAAATTTGAAGGAAAGAAAAAAAAGGGTTGTTTTTGTTATTTTATCAACAGAAAATTAGGAGACCTCTGCTGTTATTTTTCTCTTCAAGGCCTAGAATTTCTAACCATAATTACTACTGCAGCAGAAATTAAATAAACCTAATTTGAGATTCAACTAAAGAGAATGCGAATACGAAAGATTTTGTGCCAGGACTCTGTAGTGGTGAAAAGAAATATGTATAATTTCCTTAAAAGCTTCCAGGCTTTTGAGGAGGCTCTAATCTGCATTAGCGGAGGTTCTGCCCTTGCAGTGACATTCAGGTTTATCTTCCGTGCATTTGGAAATCTGAATTCAGTTTCTCTCCGCCTCACTTAGGGAGGCCCAGTTTTCTGCATGCATTATTAATTTTAACTCATACTGTTTCCCCAGGATACACCCTAGGCTCTCTCATTAGCTGTGAGAGCACATGGCAGAGTTCTTAGGGATGCAGGCAAAACCAAAGGTTCTACTTGGGAGCATATAATTCGGTAGTGCTACCAAGCAATCCTATCGAGACAGCAGTTGAGAGAACGTAGTCCTCACAGTTTTACATTGACCACCGCAAAAAGCTGCTTGTCCACTAGGTTTATTCAAAAAGACAACATTTACACCAGTTAAAGTGTATGCATTCTTGAAATCATAACCAAAATATAAGAGCAGCAAACAAAGCTGGTGATTAGCGAGTGAATTTTTCATTTTTAAGCAAATCATGCAAGTAGCCATTTTCTTAGTGGAAAATCTTAAGAAAACAGAAGCCTATAGAGTACAGAGAAATTTTAATGAAGACTGGCCTTGAAATTATTATTGTGTATAAAATAATTCCATTTCTAGTTTTTTGCCCTCACTTACTTATCAGTGTGATCTATCTTAAATTTTTGAGCACATATTTCATATATTCTAAATTGGTTTATACATTTATAAATTCTTGCAAATATCGATTTAATATTTTAAATAAAGGTATGATTCTTTAATAATAGAATGGTTTGATAAGAGATAATAATAAAAAGGTTTGATAAGAGCACACAACATTTTTACATTATGTGGTGCAAACTTAATTTCAGAAATTACCATTTGTCCATATAAGGCAATTGAGTTTGTCAATGAGTTTGGAGAAGTGAATGGAGAAATCAAGTATCTTTAGCCTAAAGAACAGGAGTTTAAATAATTAACAAACATCCATGTGGAGAAATTTTGTGCAGCATCAAGATACCAATGTTGGGTCAGTAAATAATTAAACAACAGTGAAGACAAACTCTACAGCACTAATTTCTAATCATATACATTTAAAATTTTAATCTCAAAAGAATAAATTAAAAAAACAAACTAGAAACTAAGATATTGGGTTGTACATCACCTGCTAACCTCTTGGGGGAGCTCATTCCATCCTCAGGAGAAATGCTACATACAGGTAGATCAGGGAAAATTGAAGTTGTGAGAGACATGTGGTCTGTGCATCAGTGGAAGGGGTTTCAGAGGTGACATCAAAGGAGGTCAGAGCGCTGTTCTTTCTTGTGGCTTTGCTCCATTCCTCTCCTGCTTCCAGTACAAGATAGCCTGCAGCTTACGTCTACTTGCAGGTGTCCACACCCTTGGAAGGTAAACCAATGGGCACAATAGAAATGCCCAATGTATTGGAAATGAGTTTAGGCAAGCTTTGCTCCAGGCCTAAAGAAGAAGATGTCCATAGCCATTGGGATTGGCCTGGAGGAAGTTTCCTGGGCCAACATCTTATTTGGGCCTTAAGATGGAGACAAAGAATAGACTTCCAAGTGTTGGGGGCTCTTTTATTTTGTTTTTTATTGTTTGGCATGGTTTTCCAAGGTTGGAAAGCAGTTAAAAAATTGAGACTTGATCACTAACCAGTAATAAATAGCATACATTTGCTGAATATTCATTCACTACATGTTATTTAGAAAAGAAGGGGCTTTGGGAGTAGGATTTGAGGGGAATCACTAATTAGGGAGGATAAGCAATCTGTTGTAACACTTTCTCAGAAACTATTGAAAAGCATGGCCAGATATCTGCTTCCTGCCAAGATAGGGTAACATGTACCAGATTTCTGCTCTTTTCTGAAATGATTTGAAATAAATGAAATACCAATTTTCAAGACACTGGCTATCAGGCAACAAAAGATGGTGATCTTTAAGATGGCAAGAAATGAGGTGAACCTTATGGTTGCCCAGATGACTCTCTGAAGGGAGTCGCCACACTCTGGTTCAAGTAAGAGAGACAGGGAGAGCTGTCCAACTCCCTGAACTGAGGAGATGAAGCTGAGGGTCTGAGGAAACCAAGAAGAAAGCCGCCCAGAGAGAGAGCTCCAGGGGGTCTCCTGTGAGCCTTCATGCATGTGGGAAAGACATGTATAAGGATTAAAAGGGATAATTCTCTGAGCTCACATAGGGGGATTGTCTATGTGAGACATAGGAAACAGCCTTTGTAGGAAACCTCACAATTCATGGGACATCAGATAGTGTAGTTGGAAGGGTTTTACCTCCTTAGTGAAGCAAAATGAATCCTCAGTTAAGTGTTGCTTTCATCCTGACTAGCAAAACTTAAACCAAGAACCAAAACTATCAAACTATTTTCAAATAACTGCCACTCAGATGAGGCCTAGGAATATTTATTAAAATACAAAAATTCTCTGCACCAATCAGGTAAAACCCACCATGTCCAGCATACCAAAAAAAAAAAAAAAAAAAAAAAAAGGAAAATAAAAGGCACTTACAAAAGCAGGACTATATACTTATAATGAGGATAAAAAACAATCAGTCAAAACAAAACCAATTTTCCACTTCTGGGTATTTACCAAAGAAAACAAAAGTACTAATTTCAAAAGATATGTACACCCTTATGTTCACTGCAGCATTATTTACAATAGCCAAGATATGGAAGCAACTTAGGTGTCCATCAATAGATAGATAATGAAGTGATATATATATATATATTTCTAAACAATGGAATATTATTTAGCAATAAAAAAGAATGAAATCTTACCAGTTGCAACAGCATGGATGGACCTAGAGTATTTTATGCCCAGTCTGGTTCCCCCATTGGCTGCTGGGCCACGGTGGTCACAGCTACCATGGACCTGGGGAGAAGAATCTTGGAAAAGGGCAAAATAAAATGCCACAAATACCTCTGTTCTTGCTGAGATTCAGCCAGTTTTCTTGAATAAACAGCCTTTTGATTATTGTAAGTCTTTGGTTAATTTCCAGGTTTCTGAAAAAAACACATTTAATTAGTTTTGTTGCTTTTATTCAGTAGCAGTTTTATTCCAGACATGCTTCTTCTTGATAATTTAATCTCACATTCACTTTCTATAGCTAACCTTTATACATTTCTATTTATTTCAATATTTTATATATAGTTGAAATTAACCTACCATATTATATTTTTTATTTACTCTGATTTTTCTTTTATTTATTCATCTTTCCTGCCTTCTGTTAATTTCAGTGTTTTTTTAATTTTCTTACTTCTTGTGTACTAGAGTACATTTTTTACACTTTAAAATTATTTTTAAGTAGTTATCTTAAATATTTAATATGTACATTTGCCTTTGTAAAGTCTGCCATCCATCACAATCCCAACATTCTCCAAAAGCAGGGCCTTCAAAGGCTGTATCTCTAATTACCTCACTACCATTTTTCATGTTATTCTAGCCTCATACTTATTAATCCTCTTGGTTACTAATCTTCCAAAACAGTTAATATTATCACAGTTTTCATGAGTCTATGGTAATTTAATTTATGCTTAAGAACTAATTTTTAATGGACTTTTTTTTCTTTATCCTACTCCTTTCCGTCCTTCTTTCTAAAGCATAATACAATTTTGTACCATTTTGGTGAGTACCTGGAATTGGTAAGACCTCTTGTTGTCTCCACCACACACAGTGCTCCTTGAAGTATAGCTGAATTAAACATCTAAGTTGACAGGTATTTCCTTCAGCACTTTGGAGCCTGTCTTCTGTGACTTCTGTGACTGCTGTGTTGGGCTTCTGAGCTCGGGGGTTCCTTTGCAGGAAGCTGTTTCCTTCTCTTTGTTCTTCGTTTTCTGCAGTTTTCAGCGCTCTCTTTCCCCTAATATTTTATCTAAGTAGCCACGCATTTAATCAGTTCTTTAATAACTACTTGTGGATTGCTTATTACCCATTATCTTTATCGCTCCTTCTCAAACTACTGCTAGACGACTGTATGTTGAGCTCTCGCAGGCTATTCCTGTCTTTATCTCCAGTGTTCTTTCATCTCTTTATCTCTTTATCTCTTTTGAATGAATTGTAAGTAATTTCCTAAAATCTATCTTAATTTTTACGAATTCTGTTTTCATTCGTGTATGTATGTTATTTAACACTTTCACTAATATTTTAATGTAAGTTGGTATATTAGTTTTGGTTGAGGAAATTCTCTCAAACCATGTTATTTTTAATAGTGTTTTTTTCCTTGTAATTTTTACTCTCTCTCCTATGTTTAATGATTTTAAATATAATTATTGTACAGTTGTGTGTGTGTGTGTGTGTGTGTGTGTGGTCCATGGTGGAACTCTTAGGATGGAGCCCTCCTGTGTGTTGGGGTCACTTGCTCATATTCATGTAATACACATTTTTTCATATGTTCTCTGCAATTTTGTTATTACTGTATTAACAGCAGGGCTCTTTTCTTCTATGGGAATATCCCGAAACCTGGTTTTCAAAGACCCTGCAGACTAGGTTTGTGTTTGCTTCTACCAGGGGCACCAAAGTTCTCACTGGTCCTAAACAATTTTGCACCTACTTTTGATTTCAGAGAATCCTAACACCTGGTTAGCCTAAATTTACTCTAAATCTATGGAAAACACATGATTCTGTTGATCATAGGATATTTTTTTAACCCCCAATACCAGGCAGCTTGGCTTTCTTCTACTGAGGGTGCATCTCTCAAGTGTCCCATGTTAACACAGGGTCGCAGGGACAATTCCTGCCTAATGGGCACCAAGGCTATGCTTCCTGTGCTGGCTATGTCCACCTCTTCCTTAGGTCTCCATAAGCTCATCAGCTCACCTGATTATTCTGGTTTTCTGTTTTAATTAATTTTAAATATAAATCCAGAGCTCCCATCTCTGTCACCTGGGAATTTCCTACCCTTATTTTTTTGGGTATGATCTACCCAGTGATTCTAAGTAGGAGTCTTCTTATTTTAAGTAGGAGTCTTCACGGCGTCCACAAATTTGCATTCAGCATACATTTTCCTGACATCATTCTTAAGTTATCTATTGCTGCTGTGTGAGGAATGGATTAGATCAGGGTAAAAATAAAATTTGGAAACAGAAGTATTATTCCTCAATATGAATGTATGGTTAAAGAATTTCTCAAAGTTACATCTTTTCATGCAATTTACACTTAAGGCAATGAGCTTATTACTCTCCAAGCCCTCTGACACTTGATAAATTAGGTTGGTGCAAACGTAATTGTGGTTTTTGCAATTATTTTTAACCTTTTAAACTGCAATTACGTTTGCACCAACCTAATATATAAAAAAGTAAAAGCATATGTTCCCAAGGTGTAGCCAAATTTCATGACAGCCAATTTAATCATATTTTACCTATCCTTTTTATTTCCTGGACATGAAATAATGCTTTGCTGGCAACGTGACAGATGATAGGATTGACTGGAGTGGTGTGTCCATCATTGCATTAACTCCCCTCAGTAATCAACTTCTTAAAACACTCCTGAAGGAAAAAAGGTGTAAAAGTTGACATGTAGTCCAATTTTATACACATCCATATATAGACACTTTTGAAAAAATTGTTCCTTTGGCCAATATCAGTTTAATAGGATTGTTAGAGCGATTGCTGTCCTTGCATTTCTGGGCTGCTTGCAGACATCAAAGGTATCATTTTTGAAAATCTTTTTATCTTCTCTCTGTGCCAGCTATTGAAGAGAATTATATGGTTGACGCTTGTGTCTGGCACTAACTTTTCCAGCAGGAATAACCCTCAAGATGGACTGCAGGATGTCTGTTTTTCCTTTTGTAGCATGAGGAAAAGTCCAGATAATTCATATACATAGGTAGTGAGCTCTTCACGTATTATCCAGAGCAGGGAATTACAACTGAGTCCAGTGACATTGCAGGAAGTCGTCATGGGCATTGAGTGTAGTGATCCTGGGTTAATAAAAGAGAGCATTCACTTAGGAATCAAACACTGACCTAAGAGATTTCTGACAGAGCCAGGATGCTCTCAGTGCTTGTGAAGAAGGTTTAAGACTAAGAATAATCGTGTAACAAGGAGGCATCTATATCTCCCACCCATAACCCAAAAACTCGCTAAGTGAATTTGAAATTGAATCTTGGTTAACTTATTTTAGGTATGAGGGCTATGGATTTATATCTAAAATTAATTTAAAAACACGTCAATTTCCCAGGAATTATTGCTAGTTCCTCAAAGAATGATAAAGGTGAGAATGTGCTCCTGTAACTGCAATATTTAATAGTATAGTAGCAACAAAAATACATGAACCTGAGGCACCGACCAGCAAAACCCTGCCCAGATCAATGAAGCTGATATTAAGTATGGACAGGGAAAAAGGGAATTCCTTAATTATTAGTTCAGTGGCTGAACCTCGATTTGGTGTTACTACTAGGCCTTCCATAGACTGAATGCTGATATCTCCTCAAAATTCATGTGAAATCCTGATGCCCAATGTGATGCTATGTGGAGGTGGAGCCTTTGGGAGGTGATTAAGTCATGAATTTGGAACTCTCATGCGAGATGGATTCACGACTTTATAATATAAAGAGGTCCCAGAGAGCTTCTCTCTTCTACCACGTGATGACTCATGGAGCGATTTTAAATATCATAATGAAAATATTCAAAAACAACAAAAATAAGTGAAAAGTTCTGAAATTTGGCCAGGATGTTATTGAAAAACTGCTACTCAACAGGAAATAGGGTTCAATATGGGACCAGCGGGGAGCAGAGATTAAAACAAATTAAACCTCGTCTTGTTTATATCGCATCATATTGAAATTCATCAATGAAAAGTTAAAACATATTCTCAGGCTAGAAAGTGACAGAGGGAGGATTTAGAAGTCTTAAGAAGGGATAGACTTCATGTTTTGGTTTGAGTTGTTCCTACGGAGAAAACAGGGAGTTTTATTTCATTTTATTTCTTTAACTAGATATTACTGCAAGCTAAATCAGCTTCAGTCTGCTGTAAATGTGTCATTTAATTTACTAATATTCTCCCCCACCTCACCAACCAAGGATGTATTTCATAATCTTTTCTCAATTTTCTTTCCAAAATACTTGATACGACCATAATACAATAAAAAAAAAAAAAAATCCTCATGTGATTTATGGAATGGAAAGATCTCAGTACTTTTTCCATTTGTTTTTTTTTTTGTTTTGTTTTGTTTTTTTCACCTTGGATATAGGTAATAATTTTCATGAATGTTTTTCGGCTTCTGAATCATTGGTAGGGCTTAGTTAGGACTGCAGATTTTCTTATAAAACATCCAAAAGCAAGTTGAAAAGCCAGAGTTGGTCACTCATTTATTTTTTTCACTGAACAAACATTTATTCATAAACTTGTAAGGACACTGTAGGAGACTCTGTGGGGACTTCAGTGACTGAGAAAATGTAAAACAAATTACCACAAGCACAGTGGCTAAGACAGCACAAGTTGATTGTTTCACATTTCCCTGGGTCCTGAAGGACAGTATGAGTTAGCTGGCCCTCTGCTCAGGATCCTACCACGCTGAAATCAAGTTGTATGTGAATGGGTGTGTGGCATCTGGGGCTCAAGGTCCTCTTCCAAACTCACTGATCATTGTCAGATTTCAGATTCTTGATGTTGTAGGACTGTTTTCCATTTCTTGCTGTTACTGCTGGGGTCATTCATAGCTCCTAGAAGCCACCCGTGGGTCCTACCCATATGGAACCTCCTCTTACAATATGACAGCCTATCTTCAAAAGGCCAGCAGGAGAAATCCTCTCTTCTGGACTCTCTCCCTGCATTCTGCTAAGACGGTGTATATAAATTAGCCTAATGGACAGAGTGACTGACCTCTGATGTGACAGTCATATATAATTTAACTTAATAAAGAGAGTGACGGACCCTTCATGTTCCCCACCCCACAGACACATACATCCACTGAATGGGAGGGAATTATACAGAGTCCAGACACCAGAGGTCTAGTTCTTAGGAGTCTTCTGAGAATTCTGTTGACTACATCTTCTCTCAAAGATATTTTCTAGCAAGGAGAGAGGATATGTTCCCAAATAGCTATGATACAAAATCCAACTCCCCTATTGCTATAACCTTCCATCATTTTCAACATCTGAATATTGTGTTTAAATATATTACTATATATTACATTTAGTATAGTATGCTATTCCTTCAATCTGAAAAAAAAAATTATCTGCACATTTTACACAGTTGCAAATATGATGTTTGCATTTTGGTGAATTGTTTTCCTCATTTGACATATTATGAACATTTCCCATGGAACTCAGTCGCATTCATTACTATACTTACAATATGGCATAGGAAATTTTTGGTTGATTTGTCATCATCATAATTTCCTTAAATGTTAAACAAATAGGAAGTTCCCCAAGAAAATGACTATTATTAATAATGCAATTAATATTTTGTGTTTGAATATGCTATAGATGAAATATAGCCTTATCTTATAATTTAAATATTTGCTGAGATAAATTTAGTGAACAGTTCATGGCTATTTATGTGTATTGATAAACTGCTTCACAGCATGCTGACAATTAGAATAGCACTCTTTATGTACAATTGAGGGAGCTGGTAAATTGTTGCTATTTAAATTTGAAAAAAGACTCTACACTACAACTTAATCTTTTTAATTACAAAATTAATTACCACATTAATTACAAAATGTCTGTGTGCTAAGTAAGCCCCACGGAGACATTGAAAGACATCTAGGAATTCATCCGTGTAAATGTCTTAATTCTACAGATGAACCCGAGTTCTCAGGAGGTTTAATGGGAATGTTCAAGGTTACCACTAATAGTTGTCAGGATAAAAACAGCTCTCACACTCAGCCCCTTCCTTTTGCATTGAGAAGGGCCTCTCAGATTTGGTGAGCCTTAGATAATTCTCTGGGGGGCTTGTTAAGAAAACAAAAGTAACAGACCTACTCTCTTGGATGCTGAACCAATCTTTTTTTATTCTGTGGAAGCACACATTTGATTCTAACATAAACTATTTGGAAGGCCACTGTACTCGGCAACCTGCTAGAAAATGTATGTATAAAGAAATACCAAAACGGGTAAGAGAGAAAAAGAAATTAATGCTAAGTTTACGTATTTATTCTCATTTTTAAAGGGAATAAGACTTCTAATTTTATTGTAAAAGTAGCAATTTACTTATAAAAAATGTCAATACCATGAAACATAATGAAAAAAGGAAAAATGCCAGTCCCTACCATTTCAGGACACTCCCCAAGGATAACCTCATGAACAGTGTATCATTTTTTCTTCTAGTCATTTTTTTCTCAAATCAATGTATAAGAGAATTTTTTACATAAATGTCAACATGCTATACGAATGGTTCTGCAACTTCATTTTCCCACTTCATATGTCAGGCTTCATTCCAGTATCAATTTACAAAGATGAACATTTTTCACCGGTTGTATAATATTTCATGACCGTGTATCCCCGAAAATAAGACCTAGCCAGACAATCAGCTCTAATGTGCCTTTTGGAGCAAAAATAACAGAATATAATATAAGACCGGGTCTTATATTAACTTTTGCTCCAAAAGATGCATTAGAGCTGATTGTCTGGCTAGGTCTTACTTTCAGGGAAACGCAGTATATGGCTACATCAAAACATTCTAATCAGTGCGCTACAGCAACACATTCAAATGTTTGTCCTACTTTTGTGCTATTTATTACAAACAATGCTTCAGTGAATATCTCCTTGGACATTTACTGTTTTGTCTTCATATGGCTATAAATATGTGATAATTTTTAATTATGTATTGGGGTGACAATAGTAAGTAAAATTATATAGGTTTCAAGTGTACAATTCTGTATTACATCATCTATATATCGCATTGTATGTTCACCACCCAGAGTCAGTTCTCCTTCCATCATCATATATTTGACCCCCTTTTCCCTCTTTTACCACCCCCATCCCCCCTCACCCTCTGGTAACCACTATACTGTTGTCTGTGTCTATAAGTTTTTGTTTTTTTATTTATTTGTCTTGTTCCTTTGTTGCTTTCAGTTTTACAAGATTGACCCATGTTTTCACAAATAGCAATATTTCATCTTTTCTTATGGCAGAGTAGTATTCCATTGTGTATATAATATTTAAGTAGAATATCTAGAGGTTGAAATGTATATTGATTTAAAATTGTTATTTGAAAAATCTCCAATTTCCAAATTCCCAATTTCAGCAGAATATGAGAATATTTTCCCTTTGTCTTTACCAATACAGAGTACTTTCCATCTCTTCAACATTTATCATTATAGTTGATAAAATATTGCCTAATATTAATAGATAACATATATGTGGCTTACTGCGACTAAACATCTCATGAATGCTTATAATGACTTATTTAATTTTCAAAACAACCCTATATATTATCAATATCACCATTACACAGATAAGGAAATTGAGGCACAGAAAGGTTAAGTGAGTGATCCGAGGTCACAAGACCAACCAGGTTTTAGAGTTGAGATTTGTATACTGATTGTCTGATTGTCTGGATCCAGAGTACTTGCTTTTGAAAAGAACACTATAACTAATTTAGATTTCTTAAACTTTAAGGTAATGGCTAATATTTTGTAAGTTTTATAAGGTTCAATAAATATAAATATATTCATCAAATTTTCCTTCCTTCCTTCGTTCCTTCCTTCCTTCCTTCCTTCCTTCCTTCCTTCCTTCCTTCCTTCCTTTCTTTTTTTTCTTTAAAATTCTAGGCCAGGTCCTTGTCCAATTTTCTATTGCTATTTACCAGAGTAATTTAAAACAAAAGAAGTTAGAAAATATGTTTCCATTATATCTTTTCAGTTTGTTTAAGATAATTTTCTGTAACTCAGTCATTTTAATCTTATTTATCAGTCTTTTTATTTGGGCATCTGGATATAGTTTTATGTTGTAAAGATATTCATTTATATTTTCTGTAACATTTTAGAATAATGTCTAACTTGGTTGTAAGTAGAGATTAAAACACATATTTGTGAATTTTAATTTCTATTATGGTTGTTAAATCTTATAAAATGTTATTATGGCCAAATATTGGTACCATTATGGCCAAAAAGAGAATGTGTGTAAAAAGAGTAATATGCTAATACAAAATTCAACATACACTTGATCAAATTTAATTTATCCGTGTAAGGTATGCTATTGAGGGGAAAAAAATATTGGAAGAAAATGCACAAACATCATTACAGCTCTTTAGGATATTTCAAAAATTATTTTGACTGTTTAGTTAATTTAGCATTGTAATATAGGCACAGAAAAAAGATATTAAAGTTTTCCTTAGCTTGTCAAAAGTGTCATAGAAATATTTGTACTTATTCTTGAATACATGAGTTTGAAGTAACTAGTTTTTTTCTTAAAATGTCTACAAATATGAGGAATAGTGTCAAATTTTCCTGTTACTTTTCTGTATTCCCTGAAATAGGAAGTCAGAATACACATATATTTTTAAAATAAAACGTTATTTCTGGGCAAGGAAAACATACCTAGTTAAGAAACTGTGATTTAAAGTAATGTACCTGCTACGTGCCCGACTGTGGAATGCAGCAGACCTTCTTCCAAGGTGAGACCCCAGCAGATGGTGTGATGACAGCATCTCAGCCTCCACAGGAGCTGGCCTATGGGACAAACACAAGCAAAGGTGCAATTTGAAACCATCATGGTGAAACAGTGTGACTTTGCAGCATCAGTAAGAGCCATATTCCCTTAAACAAGACCGTATTTGTTGGCAAGTCAGAAGAGCCATTCCCATTCTCAAAAGCAGAGACTCTTATGAAAGTGAATTTTGTTGTTTTTAGACAATGTTCTTAAAGAATGCACGGATGTCCAATTATTAGGTGAGACATTATCATTTTAAATATTTACGCATATAGGCACATGGATCTAATTTTATGAAGTATATACATGAGTAAAGTCCTTGCCTTTTCCTGTACACCACTTTTACTTTATGACTCCATTTTTTAAAATAATTAAATGTATTGGGGTGACAATGGTTAGTAAAATTACATAAGTTTCAAGTGTACAATTCTATAATACATCATCTATAAAGGCATTTGTGACAACATGGATGGATCTTGAGACTCCATTTTTACATATCCAAGTGTGTCTCTTCCCATCTATGAAACTGTGTGTGTGTGTGTGTGTGTGTGTGTGTGTGTGTGTCTTTTCTGAATCTTTGGGTATTTGTTTCTTATATGGCCTTATTAAATTTTTTTCTCTCTTTGGATCATCGGCTCTTAATATTAAATAGGTCATCTATATCTGTGCTAAGGTGAGAATAAAGATCAGAAAATTTAGTGAAATAAAATAAAATAAATGTTAGTGTAATTGCTGCCATTTTATTTTTCAATTTATATTTTCCACATCTGATCAGATAGTTAAGAGTAAAAATTCTTTTACAAGCAATATAAATTCCCTCTACCACTGGAAAGAACAGTAATACTTTGGATTTACCTATTTTACAAGAAAAAAATACCAGAATATAGAAACCAAATCTCCTGGCTTTAAACAAATATCATGTCAACATGATAACAAATGGTCTAGGACAGCAAAGTAGCAACTGTTTATTTGACCAAGACAGTGAAAAACGCTGCAGATTTCAGACTCCACACACATGTCTCTTTCATTAAAACTGAGCTGCTTTGTGTCTTAAGCCCCCAGGTACTGTGTGCCTGAGTCATTTAAGTCAGCTTGACATCTGCTCAGAATTAGTCACTACATCCTTTAGGCCTAATGGGATTCACTCATGCCTGAGGAGCCGCATTCTTAAACACAGTGAGACCCTGCCGCCTTCTCACCCAACCTAGAGGGCAGACCTGCTCCAGTTCCAACCTGCCCTCATGGAATGAGCAAGCCTGTAGGTTAGAGAAGTAAAACTGTTGTTTTCCCATGGCTATGTCAGCACTTGAAACCATCCTCCATAACAAACATGTTTAAATATTTTTTCCTCTCATTCAAATGCACTGAACTTAGTGATATAAAAAATACAGTGTATCAGAAATCAGAGAAACCAAATAGCAATCAGTTTCCCAAGCACCTAAGCCAGCTCTAGCAAACAAAGGTCTGGAGAAAATGTTCCAAACTCCAGCTTGGTTCCTTCTGGGAAGATTAGCACTGTGATCTGGGTACTCTCAAAGAATAAAACCTTGATGTGGATATCAGAGTAACTGAATCTGCAAGACATAGTCTATACGAGACTCTGGGCAGAGGGGAAATGTGCGCGCCCCATTCCCTCACCCTATAACTACTGTTTTGCACAAAAAAGGAAAAGAATACTGGTACGTACAAATGTGGTGGGGAGGGAGGGGATGCATATGTGATGCTGGAGTGTCCAGGTTTCTTCCACAGCAGTTCCAGGTATTTGTTCAGATATGGACAGGACTCATGCATAGGCCCCCAACATGGAGAACAGGGACAAGAATCTATGTCATAAGGGCCTTTGGCAGGCAAACTAGGGTCTGGAGCGAGAGCTGACGTTCCCAGAGAAGTTGAGTGTAAACCAGAAAACCACAGCTTGGACAAGTTTGCCCCAAGTTAAAAGAAATTAGAAAATTCTGTTGTGGGCATTCAGTGGGCATTCTATTGTGTAAATATCAACCTTGACCACTGGATACTATATTTAAGACTAATTTCAGGTCCCATTTATTGCTAAGGTAAAGCTCTTTGTGCATTTCTTGCCTTTACTGGGATTGTTTTAAGAAATGGTCTGGAATGAGCCAGAAGGTTTGGGACTTAGCTGTTCCAGTTAAATAGATCTGAGGGAAAAAATGGTTGAGAAATTTGTCAGAGTTGCAAGACATGGAGGCAGCCAGGTTTAGCTAGGAAGAGAGGGGAGAGGAAAGAGGAAGAGAGAGAGAGAGAGAGAGAGAGAGAGAGAGAGAGAGAGAGAGAGAGAGAGAGAGAGAAAGAGATTTCTCCTAGAAACATTGCCTTTCAAAGCTGATGAAAAGAAGTATTAATACTGGAGAATATGCACTGTTGGAAAAATTATTTTATCCTTGAGACAATTTTCAGTGTTGCTGAGAATTTGCAGCTAAGATGACTTACTAACTTCACACGTTGAAGTAGGCATGACTCAACCAGCAATTGATAGTGATAACAGAATATTCATTAGAGAGTATCTATTATAAGGCAGGTACTTTATATTAGAGACTTTCTCACACTTAAACATTCCTGCAAGGGAAATATTATTAGTCCCTTTTTTACAGCACAAGAAATTGAGGCTCAGAGAATTTAAGTGACTTTCCCAGGACAGCACAGCTGATCAGGGTTCGCATAAAGGTAGGTTTGTCTACTTGAGGAGACTGTATTCCTTCCACACACTATATTTCTTCCTACATTATAAGACACTTGGATAATTCACAACAATTTATTAAAAAAGAAACCTTGGGCTCCTGACAAGATGGTAAACTAACACAAGCTATTAGTTTCTTCCCCTGGACAAACCCACAGAAATAAAAGGTAAATATATGGTCTGTCAGATGAAAGCAAAACCAACCGACCAACCAACCACCTCTCAGGAACTTCGGGGAAGTGAGCCCAGTTACGGTTATGATCCTCTATGGATTCAAAAATGGTGGCGCAGAGCAGAGCAGGGCCTGGTGCCAAACTCGGGGGACGGGCTAGGTGGCAAAGTTTTACCTGTGCTATTTATTTTCTGCTGCATTACCCTGAGTGGATTGTGGATCACCCCTGTATCACTAGATAAGAAACAGATGACCCAGAAAAAGAAGAATTCAGGATAACATCAAGTTTTGGGTCTGATATGTAAAAAAGCAGGGAAGTGATCTTAGAATTATGCCAAATCAATGTGCAAGTTTTACAAAAGAATTGCCCTTCATAGGTCTCTTCTGCCTTTTCTCCCCCTTAACTCTGTGTTATCTTGTGTGTATATCTGCGGGTTGGGCTTGACTGGACTTCTTTAGAGCTGACTACTTGCTGGTCCCTCAGTGTCATTTCTATCACCTTTGTCCCTGGCCAAGAAAGATGGAGGGCATCTGCTTTTCTGAGTGCTTTCATGTCTTCACCAGCCTACTACCTCTGTTCTTTCAAGTGAAAAGGCAGTGACATTCCTTGCAGGCATCCACTGTCTCTCTTTCTACTTCAGCCACTTGAACCTTCAATTATTCTCTTTGACAGAGATGCAAATGCATTTGCCCTAAAGGTTACACACTCTGAAACAAAGTAATTGGAATGCACATTCATTTCTGAATATAAATGTTTATCATCTCTCCCTGTAAACAGGTCTTGAAAATTGGGTAAAGAAAAAGCTGAGATTTAGACAACAACTATAACAGTAACACAAAATAAGATTTTTTTCTTCCCCTGATCACATAGATCCTGAAAAGGAAAATTAAAGCCCCTTATTAGCTTTGTAGTTTTATACAAATAATTTAACTCTGAGCATCATTGATGAAATGGAAATAATATCTATCTTGCAGAGTAATCTAGTGGCTGTGTGCATAGAATGCCTGGTACACAGCAACATTTCAGTAAATGGTAGCTTTTCATATCTTAGCTTCCCCTCCGGAAAGGGCACTAGACATCATCACACTCGACTGTCTCTTCTGTGATCCACAACCAGTCTCAGATGGGCACAGGAGCTTCAGCTCTACCCAGCCTCAGATTATTTCCTTCCAGGAGGGGCTCTGCCCTTAATATCAGGGCAACTTTGTTCCCTGCTTATTGTTCAAGTGTCTGGACCTTACGATATCAGGACAAACGATATCAGAATGGCGTCTTCCCCATTCACCTCATTCATTTTGGACTTTGATGTCATGAAATTGTCTGTGTGTGCATGCAAATTGGGCAATCTACGTTCCTCTAAAATATATTGTTGTTTATTATATTGAAAGAGTTTTAGCTGATAAAGGTGGAGAGACCAATTTGTGACTGATGGCTTTCCAGAGGCAGCAACATATATTTGGAAGCCCTTATTTTGAGGTTTCGCCTATTAATTATTTTTCGTTGAATTGAAAGACACACATGTAGTTGAGTTTCAGCTCATCGTTCATTATCTAATTGAGGAATGCTACCCAACTGGCAAGGAGATCCAGCCAGCAACAAAATTCAGGATTTAGAGGTGAGATAAGGCGGGGACAGAGCCAGGTCCCATCCCAGAGCTGTGATTCCAACTCATGCTGCAGAGTCAGTATTACCTGGAGGAAAGAGACCAACAACCTTCAGAGGGCTGGACCTCACGCACTCCATAGAGACATTTGCCCTTTCAAAACCCTCTTTTGTGACCCCCAAGATTGAAGTCTTGATAAAGGAGAGGACTTGTTAACACGATGCCCCTCCATACCAAGCACTTCCACTAGCCTGCAAGAGGGAAAGAGAAGGGCTTGAACTGGATATGAAATTGAAATTTTAAATGAGTGAACTAAATTTAACGATAAAAAAAAAAGATGGACAATAACAGGGTGAAACGCTTCTCTCCCTGACTCCACCTTTATTCCAGCCTGCCTTTCTATAGATATGCTAGTTGACTGGCAGAGTTCTGCCTGAGACTTGAGTAACTTCTGGTTGACCTTCTGGGAACAAAGAGATTTGGAGATTTCCCACCTCTTTTCCACCCTCCCTCCCTCCCGTTGTGATATAGGACACTGGGCTTGAAGGCATCCTCAAGATGGTTTTCAGAAAACTAGAAAACTCCCATTTTCTCACTTCGATAGAAGCCCTTCCTTATTCCAAACTCTGATCTATTGAATGTTAAATATTTGTTGCTCTGAACACACGGGCCTTACGTCTGCAACAAGAAGAGCCACAGAATGAGTTCCAGATGTCAACAAGGTGCTTGGGACACAGCCAGAAAAGGAGAATTGACACAGTACATTTGAAAACAATGATTGAAACAAAAATAAAAAGTTTCTCGTTTGTATCCCCAAAGTAGTTGAGACACCACCATAAGCCCACTGGTTATATAATTACTATTTCTAGTCTAATAAATACCATGTACTAATATGACTAATGGTTAAATGCAGGATTCAAAAACATTAGCCAACAAGGATTACATTTATATAAAATGAATAGGCTTAAGGTAGAAAGTTAGATTGACATATCTTAATATTCTTGAAGAGGTTATGTTTGAATGCTAGGATTTATATGCTATTTTTTTTTTCTTTTCTCCATTGATCACATATTTCATAAAGTGGTTTATCGGTTTATAAATTAAACTATAATTTTATAAATCATAAGGATAATTTAAAATAATTGAATACTGTCTCTTGCCTGAGTTTCACCTACCTGCCATGAAATCTTTGTCCTCACCTTCCTCAAATTCCTCACCCTTGATCATTCTACTTTTCCACTTCTCATCTCCCATTGAGCCTTCAACCCTGGCCTTTTATCTCTAAAAATATGCAGAACCTCCTCTTCCTAAGGTAAAAATCATACTCTCCTCAAATCCATCCCATGCACAGCCACAGGAGTGATCATTTAAAAAAACAAACTGATCTGACCCACTGCTCCTTTCAAAATTTGTGAGTGGCTCTCCATTTCCCACATTGAAAAGAATTCATTCTTGCATTTGGAATATGGTCTCTCTTACTCTCAATGTCTCTTTCACTCTCATTCCTTCTCATCTCTTCCTTGCCTGCCTCTCTAGCCTCACTTCTCACCTCTTTTTTTCTTCACAATTTATAGTCCAATACCATTAGTGTGATTAGACTACCTTCAAACATCACCAGCCACTTTGCTCTTTTTTCCATTTCATCTCTTGATATGTTTCCTCTCCTGCTGGGAGAGCCCTCCCCACCCCCTTCCTTTCCCTCCAGTCAGATTTCTGGATTCTTACTGAGCACTGAGCTCATCCCGGAAGTCTGTCCTGAGTCTCAAGAATTGTTGAAGTGCTCTTTCTTTGTGCTCCCATGGAAAACTGACTCTGGGTGGTGAACACACAATGTGATATACAGATGATGTGTTACAGAACTGTACATTTGAAACCTATGTAATTTTACTAACCATTGTCACCCTGATAAACTAAAATTAAAATAAATTATTATAGAAATATAATTTTTGTTTATCTATGTGTTCTACTGGACCGTGATTAGTTTGACAGCAGATTCAATGTTATACTCATCTTTAGATCCCCAGTGTTTAGGACATTGCCTGGCATGGGCGATGATTTTGGTTTTTAGAATGAAAGTGTTAAATCAATAAATAACATTTGTAAGTTATATGTATTCAAGCTACTATACATTTACTTAAGAGTACTGTCATATAGCTTATATCTTTATTTGTTATCCAAAAAAGGTATCATAATAATTTGGTTAAATGCTGTGTCAATCACCGAGACACACACTGACTCCAACATCCGTTCATGCGCCACTGAGACAGGAAGCAATTGTGTCTGTTACGATCCCTTATGTGGCCTAAGTCTGGCCCACTTACGAGCTACTTCTACGCTCAGAGACATGATTTGCTGACATCTAGCCGAGAAAAGAATATGAATCACCTTTTCCATCCTCTGTCACCATTTGGGACAGTACATTTCTGACATGGTTAGTTTTGCTCCTCCCATCGCGTGGAGATGACAGTCCCAATAGAGGTTTACTATGGGGGGCTTTATCTTGTCATCTGGAAGTCTGCACCACCTGTCCCACCTAGTAATCCTGTCTTTTATACCTGTGGTCTTTCTTGTTTTTTTTTTTCTCTTCACTGAAACATATTTAAGCAGTTACAAAAGCTGGTGAATCCATACATTCTTCCCTAAGAATCACGGCCACATCTTCTCACTCCTTTCCCTGATTTCTTATAGCATATTTGTCCTACACTGCTCACTTTGACATTTAATTCTTTCTCTAACTTGATGAGCAATGGTGTGTGTTATGTGTTTCCAAATATAATATAAAATAACATTGGCAGGGGAGTGGTAGCCCAGTATTATCACTCCAATAGTGTATTCATTCAACACATATGTATTTTAAAGAAATTGGGATATGTGTGCCAACTATAAGGTAGGCTTTCAAGATACAAAGATGATTATCTAGTGGGGAAAAACTGGCATATAAACAAATGGATCACATCTTAGTGTGAGTTCCTCCTAATAATATAGCCTGAGCGCAGGGATTGTACTCAGAGAGCATATTTTGGGAAGTAATTCCAAGGGATGAAAGTGGGGGACTAGGAAGCATGAAATAGGGAAAGATTAAACACCAGTTTCAGGCTAAACAGTTATTGCTGTGAACAACTGGGGACCAGTTCCACTGGGGACTGTCCTAGAGCCATGGGAAATTACCCTCATAATTGTTCACCACTGTCATTGAATCAGTGTTTACTTATCCATTGACCCCTCCCCCCACCTATCAAGGGTTTCCTCATCCTTTGTGGTTTATCTACCTCAGAAGGGAAAGTGGGTCCCTGCAGGGGTGGCAACACATTTTCAGGGCAAAAAGTAAGAGACGTGTGGCAGTAGAACCTCTGTTTTTCAGTGGGTAAACAAATGAGATGGTCAGTGTCCCCAGGGCAGGAGAAGGGACAGGAAAACCTTGGCTGTTGGGGTGATCATTGAGTTGCACAAAATACTGGCTACACCGTCAATGAATTACTACAGCGCAGAATAAAATGCTCTGGCAGCTTCAGTGAATATAAAGGAGAGACTTTCCTATTTCCCTTCTTCAGCATCTTACTTACAGGAATAATTTAATTCTGGCTCTGTTTAATGAGTTTTATGACCCTGGGCAAGCGAAGAACTTGGCTGGGCTCCACTTTCTTCATTTATAAAATGAGGTGATCCCAGAGCTCCATTCCAACTCCGACATCCTGGTTCTATGAATGTATATCCACCTAGTACACCAGTCCCTGAAATCCTACTTGACTTCCGGAAGTAACGTAGGTGTGTGTTACAATGCCTGGCTTTCCTGCTCGAGTGTCTGCTAGAATTTTTCCAGGGCTGGAAGATCCGCTAAGCTTCTCTTTTTTTTTTTCTCAGTTGCTGTGTGCTGTTTATAACATTACATGAATCACTTTGGAATTTCCTAAATATTTATAGGAAGAAAAGTCTATAAAGAATGCAGCCATGAAAAAAATAGTTTACATTGATCACATAAAAATCTTAGCATGTATGCCTTTGGAAATGGTGACTCATAACTGCACACTAAATGGTAAATTTCCAGAACGCTCCCACTACAATTAAAAACAAAACAAAAAAAAAAAACCTGAACTCCTTCCCATGGTCTCCAGGCTACACACAACCTGACAGATGAACTCTGCTTCCCCATCTCTTCACTCTCCCCGACCTTTCCCAGTTCCAGTGACACTGGCCTGCTTTCTGCTCCTTGACTACGTTTAGCTCATCTCTACCTCGTTGTCTCACCATCCCTGTGCTTCCTGCCTATGTGTGTCCTCCTTCATCTCTCAGAGTAAATGTCACATTCTGAGACGGCTGTCCTGGCCATTGGTCTACATTTGTGCCAATCACTCCATATTACTTGGCTTTATTTTTATTCCCAGAATTACCACTATCATAAGTAGTTTAGATTCAGTTATGTATTTATTTATTGTCTAGTTATTTATTTATGTAGTTTATATTTAGTTGTATGTTTATTTATTGTTTGCTCCTAAGAAAAAGCAAGCTGCATTCTTCATTGAATCTACAGTTCCTAGGAGAATATCTGGAATAAATTCACGATAAATATTTGTTAGCTAAATCAGTGACTACTAAGCGGCACATGGCCAACATCCAAACAAAAGAGAATAAGCATTGACTGTGAAACCAGAATTCTTGTTTAAATTCTGTTTCTGATATGAGATTATATAACCTGAGAATATCTGTCCTGTCTACCTTAGAGTTTGTTGCTTTATGTTCAGACTTTATATATCTAATTATCTGAGAATTTTCCTTCAAGAATATTCTAGAAGAATACATTCCTTCATTCTCCCATGCTTTATTTTTACAGTTTGAATCCTCATTTCATCCTATATTATGTCAAAACATGTACAAAACAATTCACTTCTCTATGACTCAGTTTCCTTATCTATAAAGCAATGGTCACAACAGTGCTTACTTCAGATATCCTATTCAGACTATTCAGAAAGTACCTGACACATAGTAAACACTACATAAGTGTTGGCTACTATGTTTTTTCATTATGTATCCACTTCTTTCCCTGTGAATAACTAATTAACCCTAACCATGCTCAGAGGCAGCACTTAACATGCAGGGTCTTCTGTGAAACCTGCCCTTTGGTCCTATTTGCCTTTTCTTCCCCAACCACAATCCTCACAACATGAATAATTTCTTACATTCTACTCATTTAGTAAACACTTCAATACTTGCTTGTTTGTTTATTATTTGGTTTTGTAACACACACTAAAGAATCTTCTAATACCTTGTCAGTGCCACTTTATTTATGGATAAATTTATTGCTTGTCCAAATAAATGGATTTAATTCTCACTGTCTCATTTTATTTAAAACACATGTTTAAACATTTGATTAAAACAATTCTCTTTGTAATAATCATTGGTCTTCATGAATAGAGCAGAAAATATCACACCTATTTTTTCAAGTCAATTGTGTTTTCATTTTAAGAGAAATCAACAAAGGTTTATTTTTATTGTACTATAATTCATTTATTATCATTCAAAAGAGATTTTTTGAGAGAAAAAGTTATTGAATTTAATTAAAAAAAAATCTGTATACACCGTCCCAAATGGATGTGTATCTGACATTTTTTCAGGTTTGTAACTTTATAAGTCCAATACATGTAATATCTTCCAGGTTAGTCCTATAAATTTAAAATAGTTTATACCCAATAATGAAGTGCTGAGCTAAGTGTTTTACATAAATTATAGTTTCCATCGATTTTTGTCAGTTATAGTCAAGAAAGTTAACTTCTCACTAAGAGATACATATGCTCCATTTTCTAATAATAGAAAATAGGTGAGACTCCAAATACAGTTATAGGGTAGAAAAAATGTAATCCCTTTATTTCTAGTCAGTCCTCTTTCTGTTTCTTGAAAAATAAAATGATCTAGATCTTTATTACTCGCCCCACATCCCCAGGACACACCTGCAGGGACATTTCTCCTCAGATAAAATGGGACCATGGGATACGAGCCTTTTGATTTCCCTCTGTCCCCAGTTATAAAGATCTCTGTATTCACTTATATTTACTTTCTTTCCTTCTGTGAAAGATCAAAGAAGAGTGTCCCATTTTTAAGTTCAACGCCTTCCCCGACTTGGTTTGGTGGAATAAAAAGTGTATTAGATAAACCTGATATAGATACACCTGAATGTGGACCCCAGTTCTGTTAATCAGTGACCATGGGACAATGATTATTAAGTTTTTCAGTCTCTTTTTTCTCTAAGTGGAGATAGTAAGTGTTACCTTATAGAGTGATGACTGTGAACATTACAAGCTATATAACGTGTTGAGCAATTAGTAATATACATCCAGGCCCTAAAAAAGTTGTTGTTCTTCCTCTGCTTTTTTTTTTAGTTTCCTCTCTTACACTCAGAACTCGCTGAGACCTCTTTGTCTCTGTCTCCTAGTAGCTGCTCACTGAGGGACAACTCCTTTCCCTTCCATTCCTAACATCTTCAGTCTCTTTTCCTTATTTTTATCTTGTCTGTATCCAAATCACACCCTCACCTCCTCGATTCTCAACTTCAAGCTCCCGTTCTTACTCCTGCTCTGCTTCCTCTCTCAGCCACATTGCTCAAAAATGTCTTCCCATCTCCATTTCTCAGTTGCCCACACACCCTTCCAGCTACTGTAAGCAGACTCGAATTCCAACCATGTTATAGAAACTTCCGCTTGTTAGATTAGCAGTGGCTAGCTGCCAATTTCACCACTTTCTTTATGACCCATTCTCCCTTCCTTTGTCCTTCAAAGTCTTACCTTTGGGGACTTCGATTGTAGGATTATGATTTTCTCCTTCTACCTCGGTGAGTCTCCCTTGCCCCTTTCACTGGCTGCCCTACTTCTAGTTCCCTAAGTGAAAGTATGTTCTGGTTCTTTGTCTTGCGTGCACTCTCTCTATTCTAACAGCAATGTTATAAATTCTCACCACATGATTATTTCCTCTCTGCTGCTGTCTCCCAAATCAAACTGTCCCATCAAGCACATCCACTGGTCTGTGTGCATTTCAATTGGAATATACTGCATGACACTCAAATGAACACCATCTCGTTTACACCCTCCAGTCTATTAATAATGCTTTCCTCTATGTTGCTTACTTGAATGCTGAGCCCTCAAATATCCAAACTAGAGATAAATGACTGTTCTAGATTTCTCTCTGTCCCTCATCAACCTTGTGCAAATGTCCAAACAGTACATTTGACCTCATAAATATCATCCCACTTGTTCTTTCTACTCTTGCCACTACTTAAATGTAGGACCTCAGTATTTTTTACCTATACTGTTTTTATCTATACTATTATCATATTTCCAAATTGGTCTCCTCAGTCATTAATTTCTCCCCTTTATTGATCATGGTTCAAAATGCTACCAAAGTTGTTACCATTCTAAAACACAGACTTAATTTTTTTTATAAACTATAATAATTCTAAGTTTACCAGTGACCTAGTATATATTTAATTATGTCCCCAGAGGAAGAGAGAGGGCAGAAAAATGATTTGATGAAATCTGTAACTCCTTCATGAGAATCTCAACAACCTACACACACAGAGATGAAGATGAGAGAGAGAGAGAGAGAGAGAGAGAGAGAGAGAGAGAGAGAGAGAGAGAGAGAGAGACTATAGTTGCTTAAGAAAATTGCTTAAAAGTAGCGGTGAAGAGAAACTCTTAACATCAGCTAGAGAAAAATGTCAAATTACATACAGAGAAACAAAGACATGGATGACAGATTTCTCATTAGAAACAAGCTAAGGCAGAAGACAGTGAAACAAACTCTTAAAAGTACTGAAAGAAAATAATTTCCACCAACCTAGTATTCTAAAATGAACAAAAATTAAAATCCAAAAACAAAGGCAAAATAAAGACTTTCTGATTCTGAACAGCTGCAAGAATGTGTCACCAGTAGATGCATCGTTGCAAATACTGAAGGGAGGAAGGCTTTTAGGACAATGGGAAATGACAAAAGCTGGAATCTGAGCCTGCAACAGGAATGGAGAACACTGGAAATGGTAACTGCATGAATAAACAGCAAATATTTTTTCTTACTAATTAAATCTCTTTAAATGGTAATTGGTTGTTCAAAAATAATAGCAATGTACTGTAGAATTTGTAACAGTAGTCAGAAGTAAAATATATAATAATAATAAAAAGCACACAGAGCAGGAAGAGAGAAATAGAAACATACTCTTATAAAGTTCAGATACTACAGAGTGGTGGTACAATATCACTTTACTGAAGATGGCAGTAAGTTAAAGGTGAACATTATAAATCCTAAAGCAACCACTAACATAAAACAACAAAAAGTATAGTTCAAAAGCCAACAGAACACAACAAATGGCGCCATAAAAAATACTCAGTGGATTTAAAAGATGACGGAAAAAGAGAGAAATTGAACAAAGAACACATTGTACAAAATAGGAAACAGACAATAGGATGGTATATTTCAGCTCAACCATATTAATTCTCACATAAAATATAAAGGGTCTACATACTGCAATTAAAAGACAGAGACCTTTAGATTGGATAAAAATGCAAGACCCAGCAATGGGCTAGTGAAAAGTAATCACCTTTAAATATAAAGACACAGTTAAAAGTGAAAGATGTAAAAAGATATTCCCTATTAACACAAATCCAAAGTAAACTAAAGTGGCTATAGTAATATCAGACAAAGTGTCTTCCAGAACAAAGAATATTACTAAGGATAAAGAAGTTCATTTCAAAAGATAAAGAGATCAATACATCAACAGAACATAAAAATCCTAAATGTGTGTGCAGCTAATGATAGAGCTACAAAATTCATGAAGCAAAAACTGAAAAGATCTGAAAGAAGAAATTTTAAAAAGTTATAGTTATAGTTGAACACTTCAATAACCCTCTCTCAAAAGCAAATATAGTAAATCACTGGGGACGTAGAAGCATTAACCAACATTATCAGCTCACTTGACCACTGCCCACAACAAGGTAGAACATTGGGACCTTTCAGAAAATGTTCCATTAAAAAAAAGTGACAACAAATCTAAAGAATGTCAAGCCAAACAAAAATGTGGTCATTGACCATAGTAGAATAAAATTAGAAATGAATCACATCTGATATCCAGAATATAGAAGGACTCGCGAAACTCAGCAATAATAAACCAAACAATCCAATTAAAATAACGGGCAAAAGATTTGAACAAACTTTACCATAGAAGATATAAGGAAGAAAAATACATACTTGAAAAGGTGTACAACAACATTAGTCATTAGGGAAATGCAAACTAAAAATCCAGGATGAGATACCACTCAATACGCATGTCAACGGCTCGAATTAAACGGCTGACCACGCCAAGTACTGATGAGGACATGGAGAAGCTGGTACAATCATTTAGGGCACTAGGGAGGCAGCACTAGAAGTAAACACTTACTATGTGACCTAGCCATCAATCTCTTAGCTGTTTGCCCAAGAGAAATGGAAGCGTACGATGGCACACTTGTACCTGAATGTTTGTAACAGCTTTATAATGATTCAAAACTGGAAGCACCCCATATATATCTATGCATAGTTAATAAATAAACAAATTGTGGTTTATGTGCATAATGAACTACTATTCAGCGATAATAAGAAAAAACTATGGATATACTAAAAAACATGAATGAATCGTAACCTAATTATATTGAGAAACTGAAAGAATTTAATTAGCTTTCCAAAAGTCTCAAAGCTAGTGAATTGGAAAACTGGAATTTGAACCCAAATAGTCCAAATTCAGAGTTCACCCTTATTCTCTGTGTCCTGCCATTTGTCTGTACAGTGGATTACAATTAGCATGCATTTTGGTTCTAATAGTAATGACCAACACATTTCACTGAGAAACTGGTGAAACATCCAGGGGCAGCTAGTAAAATGTCTGTCTTGTTTTTTAAGGATCCTGTTAATTTCCCATTTATATTCTACATTATGTCCTAAGATTTCCCCTCCCCCCACTTTGTGAACAAGTGACAGAATCAACCCTTTTTAGTGCTCAGGTTGGTAAACTAATTTCACAGAATTCTATATCTCAGTCTGCTCAGAGTCAAGATCTTAAAACACATCTTTTACCAATTGCACGCACATTGTTTCGGATATCCCTGCCTGTAGTTGATTGTTAGACTCGTGATGGTTGCATGGGTCTATGTAATGGAAAACTTTCCATATGATAGAGTCAGTGGCTTCCAAGATGATATTTGTAAGGAATCCAGCAGCACCCCAAAACAGTATGAGTGAGGGTGGGAGGGATTGTGTGGTCAGCCCTAGCGGTAACAGGAAAGGAACATCTTCCAGACTAAGTTTCACTAAAATAAACCTCTTCCACTGAACAGAAATAATTTATTCTTAGTGACTTCCTGTATAATATTTTCAAATATTTGCCTTAGCTCTTAACAGTTTTTCATATCAACACTTACATAGTTAAATCACATTTTCCCTGCACTCTTTCCCATCACCCTCTGTCAGAATTGCCACCCACCCCCTCTATACATCCCTGGCAGTTTGCCTATGGCTGTGATAACCTTTCCCAGTTGAGTCTGTGAGACTGAATTACTCCCAGGGAATGGCCATGTTTCATTTCTTTCGGCTGAGAAGGCCAGTAGTGATTTCTCGGTTCTCATCTCATTACAACTCTCAGCAGCGTTTGACCCAGTTGACTCCCCTTCTTCCTTGAAACCTTCCTTTGTTTGGCTGTCATGTCACCACACTCTCTCAGTTTCCTCACCTGCACAGGCCCTGCTCCTCTGACTTTCTGGTTGAGACAATTGTCCCTGAAGGAGTCATCCCATGCATGGTTCTGCTGGTTGGGTGTGGCAGCCCCATCCCCAGTACCCAACTCTCTGAGCATTTATATCCTGTTTAATTATTTTTACTATCTCACCATTCTGTGGCTCTAAAAGCCATCTGTGTGATGACAAACCCCACATTATATCCCCAGCACACACCCCAACATGGAGCCCCAGCCTCTTACATCTTTCCGCATACTTGACATTTCCACTTGCACATTGTGGGGACAGAGCCCCAGAAAGCAGTTTCCAGGCTCTCGGCCTCACATAGAAAGCTGCTGGCTCAGGTAGTAAATGGCCATCAACTGTGATTGGATGGCCATCAGCTGTGGCTAGTTGGCCGTCAGCTGTAACCAGTGAGCCATTGGCCACTAATATAACTGCTGTGGCTACGCCAGCAGAAAAAATAGGGGCCTAGCAAGAAGATAGTGGCTGAGCCTGCAAGCGGCACAGTGAGGGTTGCAAACAGTGTGGCTCCTGCTTCCTGTGTCTCCAACCCAGCCACCAGCGAGACTATAGTGGTATGACTCCCCTACCTATGGCTCCATGGGTGTTCCTTTTTGGCCTCACCGTGTCCTGCGTTCTTATGTGGGGAGCGGGAGCAGAGACCCCGCAGGCCGCCCCACACGACACGCATCTAATAGATGCCCAGGTCCTAGCCTGTCCTGAAGGGAGCCCCAAGTCCTCCCCGCTACCAACTCTCCTCCAACCACTGGCTGTCCCATTTTGGGAAGGAGATCCCATTCCTCCCGCTGCTCAGGCGGAAAATCCCTTACTCACTGCCTTCTCCTAGCACGCAGGTAGCCCCCTGACAAATCCTCTCACCTCCTCCACGGTTGCCACCTGGCCCAAGCCGCTCTCATCTCCTACCTAGAGGATTCTAGCAGCTTCCAAACTTGTCTCCCAGCTGATGCTCTCACTCTCTTCAGACTTTTCCCAACATGGCAGCCAAAGGAATCCTGTTGCTCTAACCTGCCATGGCTTCCCATTCACTCAGAGGGACAGTCAGGCTTTCTGCAATGGTCTGAGAGACGTTCAGGGTTTGTCACTCCACCTTCAGCCCTGGTGTCTGCTTCCCCATCCTGCTCACTCTGATCCACACCTGCTTCTTCACTGTGCAGACATCCTCTGTGCTTGCTGTTCCCTTTGCTTAGAACACGCTTCCCCACAATGTACACACGGCTCATGCTGTCACTTCTTTCAGGTCTTCATTCTAATGTCATCTTCCAAGAGAATCCGTCCTGATCCTCACTAACAAGGTGACATTTCCCTCACCACGTCTCTCTGCATTTCTGCCTCGTTTCTTTCCATAAAACTTACCACCATGTAGTCTAATCTATATTTTAGTTATTGAATTAGCTCCCTGTCCCTCTGGCACTGGAATATAAATCCCAGGGGACAGGATTGTGTGTGTTTTTCTCACTATTGTTTCCCACGCATTTAGTGCCTGATGCCTAGAAGCCTTCAGAAAGAATTTGCAGGAATTGCACAACTATGAGCCAAATGGCTGCATGAATGAAAAAATGAATGGATATTTCCTGTGACTTAACCTCATGTCCACGATAGATACTAACTCAGGAAATGTTTATTGAAATAAAAAAATAAAGCTTGGGCAAAGGGGACAAAGTTAAAATGAGAAAAAGGACAGTGCAGACAACGGGAGAAGGACAAAAGTAAATACAATATCATTCTCTATTCTGGTTTTCACATCTGACTTAGGAAAAGGAGGATTGTTTGCACAGCTTATGCTGGTCTTTATTCTAGCCAACCATTGACTTTTCATTCTCATTTTCAAGTTCCCTGACTCTTTATGTTTGTAAGGAAGGATGACCCAGCTACTGAGCTGCTTTGTGTCAGCAATCCTGATCTTTGTCCCAATCTGATTTTGCTGTTTGACCTACCATACCATGCTAAGAAGACATGTAGGTTTACAACCCTGCTAAGGCAAAAAGAATATGCCAGATCCTTTCGGAAGAGATTGTAATTTGGTTCTCAGGGAATAAAAGTGAAAAATTATTTAGCTGTTAGAGGAGACATAACTGTTATGTGTGTGTGTGTGTGTGTGTGTGTGTGTGTGTGTGTAGATATACATATACATATATATGTATATCTACACACACACACACACACACACATATATATATATATATTTTTTTTTTTTCATTTTACTTTGTATATAATCCTACTTTAGCCAAGTGATGTCAGGAATATTTCCAAATATTTTCCCTCATTTCATAAAAGTCACTCCCTGGTGTTCTAATAAAATAAAACAGGATGCGTTCATCTGTGCCTGTGCCTGTGGTGTGTAGACAGTCTAAGTACAATGGCCACTCCGTTGTGAGAGGCATATTGTGTGCAAACCTCCTGCTGTTTCTGTAACTAGGTGGACACTGTAATTCCTGTAAATAGCTGTTCCTCACACAGTGTCTTTACACTGTGAAGACACTGTTACAACACTAATGAAAACGACTAGTCAATGAGCACTCATGTCTTGAGCAGAACCATGCCTTCAAGGAGTCAGTGGCCATCAGAAGGGTCAGATATGCCCTTCTGGGTGATACTATCCAGATTCATAGAGTGTGGCTATTAAAAACAGGTGCTACCGTAACCCACACACAAGTGGGCCTCAGACAGAGCTTGCCTTCCACCCTTCAATGAGATAACGTGTAGCTCCTTTCTGCCCAGAGTCGGAGACGAAAATGATCCAGTTAGGAAGCAACCAAAAGGGAAACAGCTAATTGAGTGTGTTTTCTGCTAACACGGGAATTGGAAAACAATGTACGCTCATCTGAAGCCAGAGAGTAGTGTGTAACTACTCTGGCTCTTGCTCCCACCCGCACACAAACTCATTCACGCACAGTGCAGCCCAAAATACAAATATTCAACAAGGGTTAGCAGAGCCAAAGAAAGCTTTGAAGAGGGAGATGAAGATGGTCCAGTCCGTGGTGCAAACACAACCAGGCTGCAGAGAGGGCCCTGCTGTTGAGACTGGGGGAGGGGATTCCTTGAGGGGGTCGACCTGAGACATTCTGCCTCCTGACAGCCCCTGGTTACCTCTCTGCGGATTGGAAGACTCCAGTCAATGCACTGCCTGTGCCCCTGCTGGCTCCATTTTCTCACAATGGATGTGAGGAGAGCAGTGGGCTGCCCTGCATGTAGCTGCCTGGGAAACAAGAACCCACATGGCTCCCCAGCTTTCTGGTCATTCTGACCTGCATCTGTGATTTGCAGCAGGTGCCCTGTCTGCTCTCAGACCATCTCCTGAGGGTCCGCTGCCTACTCTGCATCTCAGAAGACCATCTTCTGTGCGCCCATGTCCTCTGGCTTCTGGGTCTTTGGGGTCCCTGGAAGCAGGGCAGAAGGAAGGGAGAAGCTCATGTACCATGTATTGGTACCCCTGGGCCTCCTGGCCTCCTCACAGCTTCAGCTCTCACTGGAGAGGACCTGCCTTTATGTCACAACTCCCAGCAGGGAGCCGGTATTGCTGCCTCGTCTGTTCTTCCAGTCCAGGTTCATATTGCTGCTGTGCTCTAGGTTGTCTTACTGTCCCCTCTGTACTGTCAGGCCATTCTTCACCTGCATAATCAATTTCCTGTATTAAATTCTTTTGTTTGGAAGGCGCTCATGTCGTTTCTGTTTTGCTGCTGGACACTGATTTATAGGTTGTCATTGACTTTGATCTTTCAACCTTTTTCTTGGCTGGTGTTACTATTACTAAGCTATTGAAAAGAACAATATTAAAAGAGGCCACCAATCGTTTTCTCAATCCAGCAAATTATAGCCCTGATGGGTGTATTAACTATATATTTCTTAGTTTCAATATTCTTAATGCTCTGACATACGGGGCCTCAGTGCCTGATAACAGAATGTCCTTTCCGGGACTAGTCAATCCTTAGAGATGGCAGACAACGTCTCTGAGAGCAGGCCTTTCACACGCAAACCAACCATTGCAACATCCACGCAGCCAATCACTTCCTGTGTAGAACTCGCCTGCTCCTAGGTGTTCTCCACCTGCCCCACCCACCCCAAGGCCAGGTGTCAGACAACTAGGAACAGTCCCTATGTCTCAGAACCCAGTGAAGCTGTTCATACCAGCCAATCCTAAGCCTCCCCACACCGCCTCACCCATTCCTTCCCACAGAAACAAAGACAGAGGATTTTGCCCGTATTTTCCTCTTACTCCTTCTGTGCTGACTGAGCCTGGGGCTTCCCCTGTGTGGCCCCAAGACGTCCCAATACCTCCTGTTTCTAGGCATCTGTGAGGATAAAAACCTTTTTCCTTTATGACAGTTATTTCTGTGTGTGTGTGTCTTACCTCACCTGATTAAAATAAATCCTGGTACATTTTTAAACAGTGAGACAAAATCTTTGGTTTCTGTAGCTTTTTTTTCCCCTCTATTTTTTTTCTTAAATATATTCTTGAGTATTTTATAAGCTACTCAGTTGGTAGAAAAGATGAAAGGGAATGTTATCCCGAAATTACATTTAACTAGACTCCGAAGTCTTTACATATCACTGGTTAGCCTTATCCTATCTTCCTTGGCCAAAAGAATGGCCATTCTTTTTTTTTTCTCAGTTACAGTTGACATTCAATATTATTTTATATTAGTTTCTGGTGTACAGCATATTGGTTAGATATTTATAAAATTGATGCAGTGATCCACCCAGATTAGTCTAGTACCCACTTGGGACTATATATAGTTGTTACAACACTTTTGCCTATATGCTCTATGCTGTACTTTACTTCCCTGTGACTATTTTGTCACTACCAATTTGTATTTCTCAATCCCTTCACCTTATAAGTACCTTATATAAATTTGCACTAAGATATGTTAATTTATTAGGATGCTCTAATAAACTGTCCAGTGTGGGAAGGAATAACACAGTATCTGTTCTATTAGAACATAAGATAAGCAAATTTGGGAGGAAAGGAAGAGACAGGCCCAAGGCAAGTTAGCACCGTGAGAGAGCATGGAGCTGGGCCAACTTAGACCTTCTCGGAATTTCAGGTGAACCCAAGGTGCCTACAGCAAGGTAGTACCAGTAGATACACCAAAGAAATAAAAGATTTGAACAAGACTATGCCAATGATGGAGCAAGAGAAAGTCAACAATATGTATATTTTTTAAGTTTTGTATATTAACAGAAGAAATTCAAAATATAACTTCTCCCCCAAGTTCATCAAAATATAATAATACTAGGAGAAAGACCTTTGAAAAAATTCATCCTTTTTCCTTATAGACAATTTTATTTCCTTTCACAAATCATAAGGCTATATCTAATCCAATTTACAAAGAGAGAAATCTAGTTTCAAAAAATAATTGAATATGTGCTATGATAGCCCCAGAATTAGCCTTTGTTTTTCTTGTAGGTATGATTAGAAATAGGAAAATGAGGAAGCAAAATTGAATTTTAGCTAAGGAAAAAATGAAAAGTTGTCCAGCTTTAGACTGCAATGAACCCTTTTCAAAGTCGTGAGAAGTTCCTTCACACCGGTGCCCATGATGTATTGGCAAAAATCCAAGCAGAGGTACAATTCTTTTTAGAAAATTTAGGTTTTAATTGTCCCTTCCCAAAGCTAATCATATCAAAATTTTAACTTTCCATGTCTCCTGCTTTCTGAGTTTTCAAATAGTACCCTTTAGCATCTCTACTGCAGAGATCAGAATATGTTATTAAAATAAAATATATCATATGATGCATCTCTTCATTAAAACGCATATCATAGATGTTTGAAGACAATATCATATTATGTGAAATTTGTTTCTTTCTTATGGCTCCCACATGTGATTTTTTCTTTTTAACATTTATCAATAACTGTGAGGTTCAAAAATTACATACTTGGCCACATAAAAGTTTCATAGCACTTTTAAATGCATGTATCCAAAGTTTAGATTATACTGTAATGTCTAAAGAAACAATATTCACCCAGCCAGAAAGACTCAAAGAATGAAGTGCTAAAATCTGGTCATTTTAATTTAAAATTTTTGTATGAAACAGGATTTGCTATCCTCTCAAAACGTGATGGTACTATTACCAAACTGCAAGTTATTTCCTTTAGATTCTTCTGGGGGTATCTCTCTACCCAGCATCTGTCCTTGTTCCCAGCTTCACTCCATAGTGTCACAGTTCATGTAAAATGTAGCATCCCTTTTGTCATTTAGCAAACTACTCCTGCTCACGAGAACAGAATTTGGGATTTCCAAGGTATGCTGCCAAACTTTAGGAGCACATCTTTGAGGATGTAGCACTGCCCGCTAATCTTTCCTCATTTTCCTAATTAGCACACACATAGGCAGGGAGGAAATAAACAGAGACCTGCACAGTTGTCGGAAGAACTCACTCCATGATGAGGACGTGTGTGGGTCGGAGTGGAGTGTGTGAGACACTGATGTCGGCCTGTGCAGTATTTATTCTTCCTTTCCTCCTACCAAAAAGACTCCCATTTGTTCATAACATGCTCAGATTAAAAGTTACAATTTACAGTAGATCCCTTTGCAGTTAGAGATAATTGAATGCCGGCTAATGACATGTGCATGGTGACATTGATTGGTGCTTCGGGGAAATGTCGTTTAATGAAGAAAGATTCAGCTGACGTGTGCCCTTTTCTTCTTCTTTCCCTTCCTCTTCCTTTTCCTCTTCCCCTTCTCCTTCTCTTCGTCTCCTTCTTGTCTTTCCTCTTCCTCTTGCCTGAAACTCAGTGCCACACTGCAGGCAAGAATAACGTGTGAAGGGAAGCTACAGGAAAGGCACAATCCCCACCAGAGTGCTGGGCCACCACGCAGCCGTGGGCAGCCTATCACTGACTATGTAACAACTGAACAAACAAGCAAAACCCCTCTCTGTACAAGCACATTTCCATTTGATTTTCTATTACTTATAGTTGAACACAGCCCTAGCTACTACAGTAAGTATAGTCTCGCCTAGTGAATGTTGTAAGACCAACAGTGTCCACAGTATTTGAGCCAGATAAGTACAACTTGTTCTGAAACATAAGATGAAAATACTACACTTTATCTCTATTTTAACCTGCATTTTTATAGCTAAACTTATAAGCAGCATAATCATCAGGACTGTAGCCATTAGAAGCCAGAAAAAAAAAAGATAAAATGTAAAAATGTATTTGTATGGGATGTTGTTCAGAGCTTTAAATTTAACAGGTAATAAATTTTATGTACATACTCATTAAAATAACAAAATATGGCAGTTGGACTAAATATAAACATAATTTAAATACAATTTAAATAAAAGAAAGCTCTTGTAAATTTAAATAAAAGAATGTTGTAATTTAAAATACTATAAAGCTAGTAACTGAATAGACATCACTTGGATGTAAAATTTAAGGAGGGAAAGAGCTATGTTGCTGAAGAGCAGTATGGTTTTGTGAAAATAAAGAGCTTGTATAGTCACAAATGTTCCTATATCATCATTTCTTATCGCCGAATAGTATTCCATTGTGTATATATATCACAACTTCTTTATCCATTAGTTTAATGGTTGCCAGAGGGTAAGGGGGGTGGGGGGTGGGGGTTGGGAGATGAGGGTAAAGGGGATCAAATATATGGTGATGGAAGGAGAACTGACTCTGGGTGGTGAACACACAGTGGGATTTATAGATGATGTAATACAGAATTGTACACCTGAAATCTATGTAATTTTACTAACAATTGTCACCCCAATAAATTAAAAAAAAAAGAGCTTGTGTAGAATCCATGAAACCAAACCTCAATGCTACCTACTCTGATCACACTAAATAGATGATACAGATAGATAGATGATACATAGGTAGATAGATAGATAGATAGATAGATAGATAGATAGATAGATAGATAGATAGATAGAAAGACAGACAGACAAGATATGTCACTCATCATGGCACAACTCCTCAAGTGGCCTTCACGACTCTCAGTGAAGTATCTCCAGCATCTCTCCCAGCTCCTATCTTCTGACCTAGTTATCTACAATCTCTATAATCACAACAACACAGAGTTAGAAAAAAAATGGCCACAGATATAAGGAGAGTCACCACAGGCCCCCAGGAAGAGCAGAAAGGGGCTGGTAAGTATGCTTCCACTTTGCCGACTGAGCACAAAATGTCTGTGAAAGAAAATTAAAAATGTGAAATTTAGTGCTTGTGAACATGCAATAATCAGGACAGCTGTATCTTTTAGAATGTATAAAATGTTAGACTGTGGCTTTACTTTGATAAACAGGCATTTGATGATGGCTTATTACTAATATGATAGAAGTATATTAATTTATATGCTGTTTGATTGATTCAGAATTACGTAGATTCTTCATTTTCCTTGTGAAAGTACGAAGATGGACCAAGTCACCTAATGCAGGAGTCCTTCTGATCAAATCTGTTTATACCTTTTACTCAATGTATTTATTATGCATTTTAATGACACAGCAGAAAACCCAATAAAACATAAGATTATGGATAATGAAAAGTAAGTAAATGGCTAAGAGTTCAGTGAGGCAAATGGGGCTGCTCCCTCCTTCTTCCCAAACCATGCGTGGAAATAGGTGTATGGTAAATAACTGTAAAATGTGAGCAAAAATGTAAAAATACTGACTAATCTTTAATTTTCTTCTCAAGTGTTTATAAGCTACCACGTGACATTAAAAGTTAAAAGTGGAAATTTAGGCAGTGCATTATAGATATAGTTTATGAAAAAGACCAAGAGATGGTCATTGGGGTCTTCCATTCAAACAAAAGGATTTGTCCTACATCAGAAGAGGGAGACTGAAGGCATACTGACAGATTTTAAGTCACAAAAAGATACTAAGCTATTGGGTCAGGCCATTTCTTTATCACCTCTGAACTACGAATTCAGTAAAATAGGCCCATCCTATAGAAGAGGAAAGACTCAGAAGAGGAAGCAAGTTGGCCAAAATCACATACCGGAGTTCACACTTGAACAAAATTGACTTGAATCCAAAAGCACTGTAGGTAGATACTGAATTCGTTCCCTAGGTGACAACCACAATGTCTTACTATGGAGATGGTTAAATTAGAAACAAGTATCTATAAGCAAAAAACATGCGTATCTCTCAAACAAGCCACATTGATCTTCTACTTTGCTTGCTATGAATCAAATAGCAAAAAGCACCATATTTGTGTTAATATTTGTTACCAACAAATCATAACAATTTCTATTGACTTGGAATATATTTGCTAGATAATAAGATATTTACTAAATTTATATAGTTGCCAAGTAACAGATTAAATGCAACCAACTTCAGTTCTATTCTCAATAATAGATAAATGTCACCAGTTTTTAAATAGAAAATATTCTATCTCATTGGGTGCTCAGCTCTTGGTTCTTGAGGTTCTTTATGACTGGAAATTTAACTTTCAACTATGACGTTGTCCTCAGCCTTCTTAAATGATATGGCATCTTTTTTGCCTTAGTGTCATCATCATGTAAGAAAACCTATGTATGTACACAGAAAAAAAATATGAAGACTGTTTATTTAGCTCATAGAAATTATAGCTTAACCTTGGAAAGATTGTAAGACCACATGATAAAAGATCATTTAATCATTTTGTTGGTGATGAAACCTAATCACCTTTTATATAAGTGCTTTTGTTTGTAGCATTCAAAAATATAAGAAATTATTATTATATTAGATAAAAAATCCTTTCTCAGGCTGGATATTTTTGCTTATTTCTGTTATATGTATAATCTTACGGTTAAAAAGACCCTTACAAAAAGACCCGTACTAAATTCCTATAACTCTTATTTTAACTTTAGAAATGGTCCAACACTGAGATCAGAACAATGTCCCTTTAATTAAAGTTCCTTTACTTAATTCTATGGCTATTTAGGGAGGTGTATTCATACTGCTTCCTTGGAAAGTCATAAATCTCACAAAGGTATGCCTTACTTTGGAGAAATTCATTTTGAAAAACCCCATTAGGGAAAAAAGATAACGAGTACATATCTTCTTGTCCAAAACCAAGCAGCCTCTTAATTACGTGCAAATCTGTAGCTCATGACAAATCAATAGCGGCAAATACCTTTAATGTGACTCAACCCTGCGACCTTAGTTAAACAGATGAACAATTAGTATATTTACAGGAAAGAACAAAGAACCAGCGTGCAAAGAGAAGCCCGCTGCTTTTAACTTGTATGTTTGGCTTTTAAAGAACACTTATCTCAGATAAGACTTCCTCTCAAGAATGTGCACTTTTCCTTTGCATTACATTTGGTTTCTTCTTCTTCTTCTTCTTCTTCTTCTTCTTCTTCTTCTTCTTCTTCTTCTTCTTCTTCTTCTTCTTCTTCTTCTTCTTCTTCTTCTTCTTCTTCTCCTTCTCCTCCTCCTCCTCCTCCTCCTCCTCTTCCTCCTCCTCCTCCTCCTCCTCCTCCTCCTCCTCCTCCTCCTTTTTAAAGAAAACTACTGAATTTTCTTCATATTTAAACCTTTGGCTTCACCCTTGGTGAGGTTTTTATTTTTTATCTAGAGTACAGTACATTTATTTTCTAGGAACATATTTTCATTTTTATAACGAAATTTAGAAAGAACTGAAAAGTTCAATTGTTTTAAGAATTTGATTTATCATCTAGCTCCGCAGAACATTATTGTTGTTGTTGTTTTTGGTGTGGGGGTGGGGGGTTCTGCATAGTGTTGGATACCTCGGCTTAGCAACTTAGAATTCAGTTTCTTTACAAAACCTAAAGAGTTTGATTGAGGTAACTGTCACTATCATTGTCTTGACTTTACTTGTCCAAGACATGAAAAGAAGGATTTTACACAGTGCACAAAATTATTCTACTAAAATTACTCTAATTTTAATAAATTATTAAATAATGCAATTTTTAAAATGCCTTAACTCTTTCATGCCACTAGGCAGCCATTGCAGAGTTAACTTTTGCCTTTGAAATGGGAACATATTGGGTGTTTCTGACAGATCAAACATCACCAGTAACTTCCTGAAGTCCTACGCCCATGGCCTGTTTGGCCTATACCATCATCAGTCTTTTGCATCACCTGCCCCTGCTGATCGTCCTTTCCTTGACGTGTCCGCAGGATGGTCTATAACATTGCTTTCTTTCCGGCCCATCATTTTTGTCCCTCCTTACATCCCCTGAACAGCAGTGTCCTAAGTTCTTTTCACCACCTTCTATCTTCTTGGTTTCTAGCTCTCTGCAGTCACGCCCAGCTGGTAACTCCAGCTATCCCCGCCATGCAGGTGACTTCCGGACTTGTATGCCAGCCTGTCTTCCCTCCACTCTCTGGTTCATGTTCCAGCTGCCTCCAATTGTGTCTTCCCAGATGTCTCATTGTCAGCTCAGACTCTGATTTCTTTACCATCAGGTGCAAACTCCTTATACCATTTGGTCCCTATCGTACTCCATGCTTCAGACAAAACGAGTTGTTGGCCGTTTCCTAAACAAAGCCAATTCATTCATTTGACTTTTTCTTCGTTCACTTCTCTCTGGCTAAAATTGTAAAAAGATTTCATGCAAACTGCTTCTATTCAGTGCTTCATAATTCTGCAGAGTTTTGTTTTAAACCCTCTTAGGCTCTCATAGTTCTTTGCTTTCATCATGGATATTTATATCAGGGTGTATTTTCTGAGCAACATCTTTCGCTTCTTGTGGGTAGGACATGTCACATCGTCCAGAGTGCCTGTGTGAGGTGCTCGGTAGATGGATGTTCAAAGAATATATAACTGCCCATGGACACAGGGCAGTGAACTCATTACTCTTGAAGCAGGAGGTTGCTGTCCTGCGTTGAACTCTACAACAAACTCTCTGAAAAGGAGAGTGCTAGTCATAACCTTGAGATGTAAATTTGCTTTGAAAAATTAGTGACAAATTCCCAAGGGGGATATACTCATTGAGACAACCTGTCTAAATTTAAAATTGGAAGCTTTGTCTTTGCATTTTAAACTTTTAATTAAATTATTGTGAAACTGCATATTTTCATGATATAAATGTTTTTGAAAAAAGAAAACCTGATAATACATTAAAAATGTGTTTTTTAACATATTATTTAGTTTCAAGCAATGCAGTTTTGTTTATGCAATATAATGCTATTGTCCAGATGCCTGAGCAACTGGTTTAATTTTTTTATATTGTAGAAAAGTAGACAGCTCTAATTTTCCTGAGCACTTTCAAAAGATGTGCAAATGTAGACTTTCAATCATATTATTATTATATATTCAGAGAACTGGAGAAATAGTTACATGACTTGAATAACACACAAAGGTCATATACTTTGGCAATACCTTTTTTTTAAAATCCCCCTGACTAGTCTAGTACCCACCTGGCACTATACATAGGTGTTACCATATTATTGACTATATTCCCTATGCTTTACTTTACATCCCTGTGACTATTTTGTAACTACAAGTTTGTGCTTCTTAATCCCTTCGCCTTTTTCACTCAACCCCCGAAGCCCCCTCCCATCTGGCAACCTGGCAACCATCAGTTTATTCTCTGTATCTATGAGTTTGCTTCTGTTTTATTTGTTTATTTATTTTGGTTTTTAGATTCTCCATATAAGTGACATCATGTCTTCCTCAGTCTGACTTACCGCACTTAGCATTATACCCTCTAAGCTCATCTATGTTGTTGTAAATGGCAAGATTTCTTTTCTTCTTTTCGTTCTTTCTTTCTGGCCACCTTGGCAATATTTTAATTCATCATTTTTTTGTACCAAGCAACAACTTTCAGTCAAATAATAAATTGCATCTGAAAAGCTAAAATAGTGGTATAGATTTTTGAAGAGAAAGGACCTGGATAATTATATTTATTCCCACAAAGGTTGTTTCTGTTGTTTGCCAGGTCTTAATAACATATTACATAATATACTCTTAATCAGAGTTCTGGTTTGTGAGTCACAGTTTTATTTTGATGTGTCAGGTGCCCTATTTTTATTTTTTTCTATAAACGACTCTTTTCTCAAAGGTCTCCATGATTTATTTTCGTGTTTTGTTTTGTTTTTCCCAAGAACAACAGCAGCTCGAAGTTCGTGTGGGAAAATAATTTAGAGGAACTTGTGATATTTTCCCCCTTTTGCTATCCCTGAATTCATAGCAAAACAAAACGAAACAGTAACTTCATCTTGAGAAAAGATATAGTAAAGAATAAGTGATACATAATGACCATCACTTACGAGTAAAGGCTCTAGAATCAGTGTGCCTGCCCCCGACAAGGAAACACTGTTGCAGATGAGAAGCTCGGTTCCATCTAGGGGGAAGATGAAGATGCCACCATCCTCACATCATCACCTTTTAGAGCAGGACACGCGCTGCTGCCTGGACCAGAATCAAAGACAGCATTGGTGCTGGGGCACATAGTTTGGGGCTGGTGGTGTCTGGTAAAGATTCTAAAAGCAGTGAGTCTCTTGGGGATGTTCCTTTTACGATCACCACTTTGGGGTCAATCTCTCAGCTCCACCTCTTTCCTCTTTTAGATTGGTGTTTGGGATTACTTCTGTTCCTTCTCCTGTCTGGTCTGATACAGGAGCAGAAACCTCTTCCCGCTGGACATGACATACAGCACTCATCAATTTACAGCACCAGGCGGGAGCTGGGGAGAGAGAGGAGCAGGGAAAGAAAACTTGGGCAGGAAGCATAGCTTTGTCTCTAGTCCAGACAGTGGAAATTCCACAGAGTGACATGTAGTCTGTTCTATTCCCATAAAGTAGATTTTATGAAATTGGAGGCCAGAGCCCCTGATAGTAATACATAGTTAATTTTATCCTAGATTTGCTCCTCTGCCCAACTCACTCAAATACTTGAGAGCAATCAGCCAGCTGAATAGGGCTAGTCATTCAGGATCCTGGCCATCTGCCTTTACACACTCCACTTAGGAGAAAGATAAAGGCCACAGTTTTGGGTCATTTATATACGGGGGACTAAAGCAAACAAAGAAACGGGCTCTGAACATTAGAGAAATGTGGAAACCTCAGACTTAGTCTAGATGATCCCAAATGTGAGGATAATAAAGGTTTAAAGTCAAATCTACCCAGAACCTGAGCAAGAACAGTCATTTTTATCAGTGAAAATGGATGTTCTTTGCCCAAAATGACAATTTTCCCAGAAAGCAACTATGTGATGTTCACTGGTGTGATGGCACACATTGGCCAGTCCTTATTCATGCCATTCATAGGTAGCACCACTCTTAGATGTGGCCAGATAGCATCCTTATTTTTCACATTGGAGTGCCTTCCTGAAAATATCCTAAGACCTCTCTGTACCAGCAGCTCAGGGTGCCCAGGCCTGGATAACTTGGCCCTGGTCCCCTTTTATCCATTACAGGGCACTTTTCAACTCTATCCCATCAACCCACCTTTCTCATGTCTACGCCACATGTGAAGCCAGCCAGATTCCCCAAGGAGGAGATTTACTGTGTTTCCCCCAAAATAAGACTCAGCCAGACCATTAGCTCTAATGCATCTTTTGGAGCAAAAATTAATATAAGACCCAGTATTATAATATAATATAGTATAATATAATATAATATAATATAATATAATATAATATAATATATAATATGATATAACATAACATAACTTTTATATTATATTGTATTATATTATATTATATTATATTATATTATATTATATTATATTATACCCGGTCTTTTATTATAGAAAAATAAGACCGGGTCTTATATTAATTTTTGCTCCAAAAGACGCATTAGACCTGATGGTCTGGCTAGGTCTTATTTTCGGGGAAACACGGTAGGACCCATGCCAATGGGTCCTTGTGTTATCCCATGACCTTGTGTCCAGTCCTTGCTCCTAGAAGGGGAGTCTGGCAAACAGATCACTCCCACTGGCTGACATAGTATTTTTTTCACAGAATCATGTGATTTTGTGCTGCCAGGCTGTGCTGACACTCAGATTTGAAGTGATTTTGACTTAATGAGGAAACAGAAGACATTTGTGGGAATGAGTTACCAACAGACCACCACTGACCCTTGGGACTGAATCATGTATAGAGCCATTGGTTGGCTGTCATTCATCCATCACTGCCTCTGGTCTCTACCTGAGAGTTATGGAGTACCAGCAGAATTCCCTTACCCCATGTTCCCATGTCACTAGCCCTAAGAGAAGCCAACTCACCTCCTCTACAAGCTTCGCACAACGTAGGAGTTCTCAGGGGTGGCTGTGCCTGTCCCTTTAAAGGGATTTGCTCCATAACAGAAATGGGCCCTGGCTACTCAGCATCCTCTCTTGCCCCCAGTAGATATGGGGATGTTGTGTTCTCCTTGGTCATTATTAAGCCACACCAGGTGAGGGATTGACATTCCTAATGCAAATGGGACCACTCTTCTTTCCTTGCTCATGGGCCCCTCAACTACTGTCTCCACCTGCGTTAGTGTATGGAAGGCAGGGACCTTGCAACAGACCACATTCCAGGAATGTAGTGATCGTGGCCTAAAAAGTTCAAGAGAAGACAAGAGTTCAAGAGAAGACATGGCTGGAAGATGTATGGTCTTGTGTTTACCCATAAAATCCCAACAGTAAATTTAAGACGACAAGAAAATAAATTATCTTTCGCATTATTTTGAAGAATCTAGGTAAGTTTTGCATCTGAGGGGATTCTCAACAAAGCATTGTAAGAAATTTTGATAGTCGTTGGAATTTAATACTCATGGCTCAACCAAGCATTAAATAAAGGATATCAGGAAACTGCAAAGGCGAGACTATCTACATTGTCTCAATACGGATTCTTAGGATTCATGACGTTTTGAACAATAACAGTGTTGCTACCTTTTTACTGTAGTGGATGTATGAAATTAGCCAAGAAGGGTGCATTTGAAATAAAGTCCAGGAAGAATTAGTTCCTAGATCTGAACAGATAAAAGTGCCTAAACACCCCAGAGTCCTCATGCATTGACTGGACAATGGACAAATACATGAATATCTCTTCTCTACCCATAAGTCTAAGTCTAAATCGAAATCAGTAAGTCACTGTATCTCTCATGGGCCCATGAATTCTATTTTTAAAGACAAACCCCCACAAAAATAAATTGCCCATATTCCTATATTCATTGGGAGTTGTCTGTCTAGTTTGCAGTGTCAGCATGGTTGTATGTCAGCGTCCCTCCCAAAGTCAAGAAGCAGAAGGTTTGTTGTCATTCCAGAGATATCACTCTTCACTGGTGCCAAGCACAATGCCAGCAGCCTAGGTGTGGCTGGGGCTGGGGAAGGAGGTATGTACAGCAAGAGCTTGAGGGCGTGGGAGAATGTTTTAACTCTTTGTTTAATCTCTACCACAACCTCCACCACCATCAGCCTCCGAAACAAACTAATAGACCAGAGAGTTAAGGACTGCAAACAACCTCAAAGCAAGTCCCAGGCATTTTTCACCTTACTAGATTGTAACAGTTACGCATTTCTTTTTCAGAAATTATGTCTCCACTGTTAGGAGGATTGATATCAACAGACTATGCAGTAAGATGCAAACTGGACTCTTTCCTGATGTTCAGGAATTTTAATGGGCTCCAAACTGAGTCTAAAGGAGTGTTAAATATCTCCATTTTATAGAGATCTTCTCAAATTGGAATTTGATGCATTAAGAGCTTACTTAGAGGTGAAAGAATGAACCAGGTTAAACTCTGCTCATCCAAACCCAGAAATTTTGAAGAAGGCTGAGACATTGAGAGATAGGAAGCACTATCAGGACTGCTCAGACAAGGCACGTTTCTTACTCTCCAAATGGGAGAAGAAAGAAGGAAGTGCTCTCCATACTCTGTCAAGCCAACTGATGGTGGGTGGCTCCAAGAGGATTTGTCATGAAATTGAAAAGATGCCTTCCAGAAGGGGATCCTGGGAACTGTTGATGGGTCTATCTTATATTTATTTCTTGTAGACCAAGGCCAGTTACATTAAGATGAATACATTTCATCTAGCCCTATTTCTAAATACAATGAATAAAAGATAATTTGCACAATATGATACTAGAGCAGCTCATGAATGACTCAGGGATGAAAATATCAATAGAGAGCTAACTATCAATAGAGATCGCCATACAAGTATTGCAGTTGGGTCCAAACCAAAGTGAAGTTGAGGTTTGTAATGCCTCTCACTGAATTTTTCTGGCTTTGCTTTTTAATACATTCTAATAAATTCTTGTTTACAAACAACCCAAAGAGTAGGCAAGTACAGGAGAAGTTTAAACAATTGCCAAGAGTGTTTATCATTTCCTTCATTCGTACTCACTTCCTTATTTTTATCAATTTGCCAGGAATTACATGGATTAACTTTTTCGATAACGTTAAAGCTCATGAGATAAGCACTCAACTCTCTTCTATTTTTTGTTGTATCATTATTATTTCTTATTGAATTTTTGAAAAATACCTACACTGAGTTTAATTTCTTAGGTATATATCCAAAGCTGGAGTTCAGTGTTCTCTTCACTGTAAAAACTGAATAAATGCTTATTGATTGAATATCTCAAAAAAGAAAGTATGCTAGGTAGTGTATTTGTATTTGAATTTGATTAAAATCTCAGGTGACACTTATGTGCTGTGACCTCCACCCTGTCACATGATCTTCCAGGGTCCAAGGTTTTACAATCGTAAAAGCAGATAACGAACTCAAATATCCATCCTGAGATGCTTCATCCTGTACTACCTGAATGCTTTGCTTAGTTTAACTAAGAGGTCCAGCTGCTTTCCAACCCGAGCAGTGTCGTGCCCAGATTTCTGGGTTTATTAGAGAATTTCAGAGCCCTTTCTCACACTGGTGAAATGCACACAATCTAGACTAGCAGAAAAGCTGAAAGACTGCTTTTCCTTGATACTGGAAAAGATGCCACTCAGACCATCTCTGGTTGACCAAGACCAAGATACTTCCTGTGGGGACAGAATCCCAGAGAGCAGTTTCCAGGTTCTCGGCCGCACGTGGAAAGGTGCTGGCTCGGTTATTAGATGGCCATCAGCTGTAATCAGAGTGGCTGAGTGACCATCAGCTATTACCAGTTAGCCATTAGCCACTAATATAACTGCTGTGGCTATGCTGGCAGGAGGGTTGGTTGGTTTGCAGAGAAGCGGATACTTGATTGTGGCTAGCAAGTGTGGTTAGCAAGCAGATTGTGGATTGCATATCATGTTGATCCTACTTCCTGTGTCTCCCCTGGCCACCAGAGAGACTGGGGTGTAGGAAGACCCCTCATTGGGGTACTGGTGTGTCATGCTGGGGACCCTGCTCGCTGCGCCATTTGTCGTGCAGGGAGGCCTGTGGGGTCTCTGCTCCCGCTCCCCATACAAGAACGCAGGATATGGTGAGGCCAAAAAGGAACACCCACGGAGCCATAGGTAGGGGAGTCATACCACTTTATTCTCTCTGGCGGCACTATACTCTCACTGGAGGCTGGATCCACACTGTCTTCAAACCGCCATCCACGCTTGCCAGCCCAGCCGCCATCTTCTTGCTAGCCCCATTCTTTCTCTTCTCCCTTCTCTCCTCTCTCCTAGCGTAGCCACAGCAGTTATATTAGTGGCCAATGGCTCACTGGTTACAGCTGACGGCCAACTAGCCACAGCTGATGGCCATGCAATCACAGTTGGCCATTTACTACCTGAGCCAACACCTTTCTATGTGAGGCCGAGAGCCTGGAAACTGCTTTTTGGGGCTCTGCCCCCACATGGTGTATGTTTGCTTTTGTGTCTTAATCAGCAGCCATCGAGAATATAGTGGTATGACTTCCTATCTATGGCTCCATTAATGTTCCTTTTTGGCCTCACCATGTCCTGCGTTCTTGTGCAGGGAGCGGGAGCTGAGTCCCTGCATTACACTTCCTGTGCAGGAAAGGACACCTTATTTTGAGAACAGAAAACACAAAAAGACTATTAGTGGATACTTACTGTCAGTGAATGCCAGCTGAGCTAATCTTAGCTGGTGGGTTATGACTGTAGAAAAGGATACTGGGAGTCTCAGGAGAGCGAATTTGAAATGCAAGAAGCCTCATACATATTATCTGTTGCTATGCTAATATTCTTCCCTTCCTGAGGTTTGTTTTCTAACGTCTAAAAAAAAAAGTCTGCCATTTAATGAAACCTATTATTTTTTAGTCGAAAAAAATTCCACATTTTTATGTGGAGAAGTCTACCTTTGTATAATCATTAATGTATACCAGGAAGAAATACAAACCATCTTCTTGTGAGCATTTTAAAAATTATACAAACCCACCATATTTCCTAAACAAGATTCATTATTTAGGCATACATTTGCAGAAAAGAAAATAAATTATGACACAAAACCATCTCTGATTTTTTGTTTGACAACTACAATACATATAGCTTCTTTCCCTGTTGTTGCTAAAAATCTCTCCTCTCGCCAAATTAACTTTTAATGCTAAACTTGCTTTGGGATTTGTTGGGTTAAGACAAGCAAAGCTCAACTGATTTCAATGTCTCACTTTTGCTTATTAACCAGCATAGGCATCTTATTTGTTTTCCTAAATCTTTCTCCCTGTAGAAAATTCACTGTTTGAAAAAATTAAACAAGCAAGGAAATTGTAATGAAATAACAGACTCTCCTCTCTAAAATAATATCTTAGAGTTAAAGCAAAATTTTAGCCATAGAATGCAATGGAGAGTTTCTACTATAAATTATGTTTGAAGATCCAACCCTATTTTCTAAGATAGTTATATTATCTTCATTAGAAAACGATATTCTCTTGACACCAAAATGTATGCATCTGACCTTCTCCCATAAAAGATAATGCTTAGAACAAAGATAGTGAGGAATTCGTTTCACTTCAAATAACTGTCCCACATGGCACTGACCTGATAACTGGGTCACTGAAAGCCACAGGTCTGAGCTATTAACAATTAACTAAGTTGAGCTGCAACTGTGACTATGATAAGAATGACCTTGTTTAATAATACAGTTCACAGGTGAACAGTGAAGTTTAAGGAGGTCTGGGCTCAGAATAAGTTCTGAATGAGCTCTAATATATATGTGCACACAAAAAGCACAGTGTTCACTAAGTTCATTCTAATATTTACATGAAATGTTATTATTCTCTGACAGGATCAGTCATAAGGAAGTTTATTTTGCATGCTTGGATTTCATAAAATAACATCATCCAACTTACTTCCTTATGGGAACTAAAATAGGTCTTTGTGAAATGATTTCAGGAACACTATCTTTTAAATTTCAGCTAACATCTCAAATATTTGGTATTCAAAAGATTTTATATCCCAACAACAGGTTTTTGCATTCCCTAATTATTCAATTAAGCATTTCAAACCATCCTAAACATATGATCTTACTATCATTGAAGTAAAATAAGAAAATCATAAATATTGGAAGATTTGTTCATCGAGCAATTGGAATTGCCCAACCTGACACTTCATCCCCCACCCTTTTTTTTATTGGTCTGAATTGAGCAATCATCCAGATTTTGATAAAATTAATATTTTATACTATATTAATTTTGATAAAATATTTTTTACTGCAGAAAATAGAAATGAGAAAAAAAGTAATTGCAGTTTGAGAAATAAAAACAGAACAATATTAAATGACTCACATGAGCAAACATGAAGGGTCCCTAATCCCACATGACCTAAACCAGGACTCGGAGCTCTGTGTTCTGTGCTCACTGAGGATTTTCAGGGTTCAAGATAGGTAAACAAACATACCATGCTTGTACCCCAAACATCTCTTAAAGCATTGGCTTAAGCAGCTTTCAGTACTGCAAAATTTTTCAAAGCACTTCATATGCTTTGGGTGCTTTCTTTTTCTCCAAGTGGGGGACAGAATAAGGAGAATCCTAAAATATTACGTTCAATGGAACTATCATTTTTTATGGAATTGCTATCACTATCTTGAGGAAAACTAGTATTCCACAAACAAAATTAGGGGAAGGCAGGGCTGTAGATCTATGTTTGGGAGGAATCAATATTCATGTGGTAGTTGTATCCTTGAGACTACACAATATTGTGCACAGACGAAAGACAGACAACAGGAGAACATTGCAAAAGAACACCACAATTTTCCTGGGAGTTTCCAGTCCAGCTGGAAGAGTAGGTAACTTCTGTGCTTGCCTCTTCCCACAACCACATCAAAATTACAACTGAACTACAGAATAATCATTATTGAGAATTGCCTGAAAACTGGCTAAACAGAACTCCTATAACTAAGGACATGCACAAGAAGCTACATCAAGACTGGAGGAGGGACAGAGAACTGGAACAGGCTGGTACCTTACCTATGTATGGCAGTTAAAAATCGATAGTGATATCTTGGCTGTGGAGGTTTCCCCTGAGGAGCGAGGTGTCCTAGCCCCACACCCGGCTCCCCAGTGCAGGGTTCCAGTGACAGGGAGGGAAATCTCCATAACTTACAGCTGTGAAAACCATCAGAGATTGTGGTCAAGTAAGATAGCGGGTGGCTAGAGTACCAGGTGCTCCTCTTAAGGGACTCACTAGCTCTGTGATCCAGAGCTGGGACAGCAGCTCGAAAGGCATCAGGGACATAATAGGAGAAACTGAATTGTCTGGCTTAAGGGCAAGGGCAGGAAGGGCACATTTATCCCAAACAAAAGTGCTCACAAAGTGTTCTTTTGTTAAACCCTCATCCCATCCACTCTACATGAGCAGGAGGCTGCCATATCTGAGTCTTCATCAACCTGGCTAACACTGTTCATCCTGCCCTGGTGATTCCCTGAGACCCTGCTCCACCCAACTTGCAGGCCAACCCAAGCCTCTTCCAGTGGTTCTTCCATACAAACAGCCTGGTTTGGCTCATGCTGCTGATTTTCCTAAAATCTCTCAAAGGTCCACAAACTACAAACAAGCAGTATCTGGTCTTGGTGTGCCTTCTACCTCATGCTAAGTATCCCCAAGTCAGGTATAAGCAGTAGCTGGCCTCAGTTCAGAACTCAGCCTCTCCTACACATCTCTAAGCCCAATACAACTGACAACCATCTGCAGCTCACTTTATAGTTCATACCAAATAGCCCCAGACAAGGCACAGGCGATGGCTGAACTTGGCCTCTACCTTCCAAGAAACCTCAGAACCAACACACCCAGTGGCCAGCTTCAAACCACACCAGAACACCACCAAACCACCTCCACAAAATGACACATCCAAAGGGAAGACTTGGCAGGCCCCAGAGCCCCAGTAAAGTGAATCCTGCTCTAGAGGGTCAGCCTTTGCACAGCAGCTCCTCCACTGTAGTCAGAGCCAGTCCTTACAACCAATAAGCTTGAAGATCAATCCCTCCCACTGATGTGCCAACAGCAACCAAGGCTCAACTACAACAGAAGGTCACAAACAACCCACACAAGCTACACTGCTGGAGCACCCAGCTGAGGTGACCAGGAAAACTGCACCACTGGGCCCTACAGGACGCCTGTTACATAAGGCCACTCTACTAAAACTGGGAGAAATAGTCACTCCACCTAATACATAGAAACAAACACAGGGAGGCAGCCAAAATGGGGAAACAAAGAAATACGTCCCAAATGAAAGACTAGAACAAAGCTCCAGAAAAACAACTAAACAAAATGAAGACAAGCAGTCTAACAGATGCAGAGTTCAAAACACTGGTTATAAGGATGCTCAATTATCTCAGGGAGAACTTCAACAAATATATAGGAAACATAAAATTGGAGATAGAGAACATAACAAAGGAACCAGTCAGAAAAGAAAAAATAATAATAATTGAAATGAAGAATACATTAGAGGGAATCTGCAGTAGATTAGATGAAGCAGAGGATCAAATCAGTGATTTGGAAGATAACTTGGTAGTAAAAAACACCCAATCAGAACAGCAAAAAGAAAAAAAAAAATCCAAAACAATGAGGATAGTTTAAGAGACCTCTGGGACTACAACAAGCATAAAACATTTGCATCATAGGAGTATCAGAAGGAGAAGAGAGAGAGCAAGGAATTGAAAACCTATTTGAAGTAATAATGATGGTAAACTTCCCTTACCTGATGAAAGAAATTGACATATAAGCCCACAAAGAGTAGAGTTCCCAAACAAGATGAACCTAAAAAGGCCCACACTAAGACACAGAATAATTAAAATGCCATAGGTTAAAGACAAAGAGAGAATCTTAAAAGTAGCAAGAGAAAAGCATTTAGTTACCTACAAGGGAGCTCTCGTAAGACTGTCAGCTGATTTCTCAACAGAGACTTTGCAGTCCAGAAGGGATTGGCCCAAAATATTCAAAGTAATGAAAAACAAGGACCTACAACCAAGATTACTCTACCCAGCAAAGCTATCATTTAGAATCAAAGGAAGATAAAGTGATTCCCAGACAAGAAAAAGCTAGAGGAGTTCACCAACACCAAACCAGAATTAGAAGGATTCTTAGAGGGATCTTCTTTAAGATGAAAAAAAAAAAAAAAGTTAAAAAAGGATCAATAATAAAATGGCAATAACTACATATCTATCAACAATTACTTTAAATGCAAATTGATTAATTGATTCAATCAAAAGATGGGGTGACTGAATAGATAAGAAAATAAGACCCTTACATATGCTGCCAACAAGAGACTAACTTCTAACTGAACGACACACACAGACTGAAAGTAAAGTGATGGAAAAAGATATTTCATGAAAGTGGAAATGAGTAACAAAAGTTGGAGTAGCAATACTTATATTAGACAAAATAGACTTTAAAACAGGCTATAATATGAGACAAAGATGGACCCAGTAATTCCACCTCTGGTTATTTATCTGAAGAAACCCAAAACACTAATTTAAAAAGACAGATGCATCTATATGTTTACTGCAGCATTATTTACAATAGCCAAGATATGGCAGTAGCCTAAGTGTCCCTCAATACATGAATGGATAAAGAAGATGTGGTACATATATATAATGGAATATTATTCATATATAATGGAATATGAAAAAGAATGGAATCTTGCCATCTGCCACAACATGAATAGATTTTGATGGTATTATGCTAAGTGAAATCAGTCAAACAGAGAAAGAAAAATGTCATATGATTTCACTTATATGTGGAACCTAAAAACAAAATAAATGAACAAAAACACAGAAACAAACTCATAGACACAGGGAACATTTTGAGGATTGCTAGGTGGGAGGGACACTGGGAGGAATGGGTCGAAAAAAGGGGACGGGATTAAGAAGTACAAAGTGATAGTTACAAAATAGTCATGGGAATGTAAAGCACAGCATAGGGAATATAGTCAATAATATTGTAATTACTAGCATGGTGTCAGATGGGTACTAGATTTATAGGGGTGATCACTTCATAAATTATATAAATGTCTCATCACTATGTTGTACACCTGAAACTAATATAATAATGTGTGTCAATTGTAATTGAAAACCTAAGAAATATTTTTTAAAAAAGAATACCACAAGTTCTAGAAAGGTAGAGTATTATATTGAACGTATTGTGCATGCTATAGACTGATAGAATTTTTTAATGAGAAGTAAGAATGTATACGATATAGCTTGGCTTTCTTACTTCATAACTGGACCAATAAGGACTGTGGAATTGGGTGACTCTATTTAAAGTTACACAGCTGGTTTCCTGGTAGCTTGTCAAAATCCAGAGAGAAAACATATTACCCTAAGGAAATTTGCCCTGAACAAACAGCAGCAACCTCTAGTCACAAGACATTAAAGTATGTTAAACATAATTCCTTAATATAGAAGATGAAAAAATCGACTGGGCACCTTCCTTCCTTCGTGTAATTTTTCCAATGAGAACAGAATGTTTTGAACTGGCAAAGTAGACCAAACCTTCATTGGAACTAACCACACAACGACAACGCTCATGACTGTGAAAAAGAGAAAATCCCCACGGTGTGTAGTTTTATGGAGCCTTTTGATGTTTAATTGAAAATGTTAAACATAGAAGAAAATAGAGTAATTTATTTTTATTCCTTTTAACTCTTCAACAATTCCAGTCACCTACCATAGCTTTTTAGTAAAGGACTCTGTGTGTGTTGACAAAAAATAATCCAAAATGGTATAATCCAACTTCAGGCAGCATTTCACACTCATTTTTGTATTAAAAAAGTAACAACAACAAAAATGACTGGAAACTTATTTAACATATTCTTAAAACAACTACAGTTTTGGAGCTGTTGGAAATCTAGTTTCCTGTCCTCACGGTTCAGCGTTTGCTCATCTAAAACAGGCCATTGCACCTCTAGTTGTTTCATAACTGTGCCTTTGGTCTAGTCTCATTTTCTATCTAATTAAATGTAAATATTACTTCAAATTATAATGCAATGGAACAAGATGTCATTTTCCCACTCTTCTCTATATCTTTATTTCCTAGAGCAAGTGCCATAATAGATATCCAATATAAATGCCAGTAAAAGAAAGATAACAGTAGTACCTCCCTTGTAGTCTTGTTGAGAGGCTTATGTGAGATAATATACGGGGCCATTGTTTGTAAAGTAAAGCACTACTTATAGAATATGGATTATTATGATTACTACAGTTAACCTTATCATTACAAAATACTGCTCTAAGCACTATAATGGATGTTAAAAAGAATCAGAACATTTGTAAAGCATAGGGTCACAATTTTTACCACATAGTAATTCTTCAAAAATATTTGTTGAATCAAATATAAAATCAATATAGGACAAATGGAGCACAGTGGGTACGGGTAGAAAATAAAAGGTGACTCAGAGCTTCATGATATTAATGTGGAATGGGAGTGTTAAGGTAATTTTTTAAAAGGTGAGAGACATAGATTCATAATTTGGTAGAGAAGAGAACATCTGGAAAATAGACAAACCAAAAATCACAGAAGTGATTGTGATCAGGGAACTATGATTATAATGTGAGCAAGATATCAGGCAGTTATCTAAGTAACATCATCAGGGTGGGCATTTGTCTGTGATGGTGAAGTTGGAAACTTTTCTGTGTGGGACATTTAAAAAAAGTGAGGCAACCCAGGAAGGGAGGGCAGGCAGTTCCTCTCTTCCACATATTGTCTCAACGGGCCAGTCAGAGCTTGACCTGAAAACTATCTTTTCATTTATTCTACAGGCTAATCCCTCCCTTCATCTCCAGAATTAGACATCTAAGTATTTAGCAACGGCACTTGCATGACTAATATGAACCTCCAAATTAACATTTTCAAGAATGAACTCCTATTTTCTGTACCCCAAACATCAGCTCCCGTGCCTTCCATCTCAGGATCGGTGCCACCCTTCACACCTTCCCTTAGGCTGACGTGCTTGGAATCACTTTTAACACCTTTGTTTTACTCATGCCTCAAACTCAAACCATCAGCAAGTTCTATCAGATTTTTCATCAGAATATATGCTAAAACCATGTATCTTCCATTTCTCACCATTCCTATGGCACAGTTCACGTCAAACCCACAAATTGCAGCAGCCACTTAGCTGGTCTCCATGCTTTCTCTCTTGCCCCACTAGTGACCTAACCCAACATCAGCCTGAATTGTTCTTTGAAAACACTACTCTCCCACTCAAAGCCCTGCCATCACATTCAGAATAAAACCCAAACTTCATCCATGGCCTAAAGAATGACATGGCCTGGCCGTGGTCCTCGTCCCTAACTCACCTTCTCTGTGACTGCCCTCAGCACCCTGTTCTCCAGCCACAGCAGCCTTGCCCATATTCCTGGAGGACACTGGGCAGCATATGCCCACCTGGGGACATTTCCATTAGCCCTTCCTTCCATCTGGCACACTCTTCCCCCAGGTAGTCACATGCCTCCTTCCATTCTCTGCTCTGTCACCCCTTTGGAAAATTCTTCTCTGACATTTGACCAAAACATTACCCATAAGCATTCTGTTCCTTTACCCACTTTATATGTTCATTGCAATCATCACCACTGACGTTGTCCTTTGTAGAATGTGTATATTTCGGGTAGCATGTCTCCTGTGCCATGTCCTCTGCGTCACTACTCTGTTCCAAGTATCAGCATCTGGAAGACAACCAATACTCAGTAAATGTTTGCCTATAATACTTATAAGTCTCCAGAACACAACTTTTTATTCAAGACAATATACGTCTGATATTTATGATTTTTATATATTATCATCATTTGAAGAGGAAGATGACTAACTGAATTCTGCAAATTTTCAACAATACCTATGGGGGACGCATTCAGCAGACGTGCTGCGAGAGGCCGACTCCCTAAGTGAGCTTTCCAGGCTTGTCCTACAAGTGACATAGAGAAGAGGACACTGTCCCAATTCAGTTCCAGCCTGTGTGGACTTTGGAACTAAACCCCTTCTTTCTTTAGGCAACCACTTTTCTTTGAACCCAAGGGAACCATGACATAATCTGCCTGATGACAGACCAATGACTGCAGAAGGTAGAGTGTCACTCAGAGGAACCTCTTCTGCTCACAAGCAGGGCAATGCCAGGCTAAGCGGCAGAGTTTTGGTAATGGTCTGTGAAGCTCCTGCAGCTTTGTGTTTATCTAGTCCCACAAGGTACTTTCTTACCTGCTCCTTGTACATGAAGTTGGATCTTTTATTTACCTTGTAAAAATAAATTTAATCATCTGCTAACATAAGGTTCAGGGATGAATGTCTAAATTGGAATCTCTCAGGCTACTTAAACCACACTTCCCAGGGTTAACTTTTAGTTAGCCAAGCAAAATATAGATTTCAAGCAATTATCTGGACAATTCAAGGCAAAGCTTTGCCTTGAATTGCCTGAATTATTTATTGCAAGTTATGTGTAGTACTCATGATTTCTTTACTACTGGCTTCCTAGCAAGTCAGTTGTCCAGGTGACGGAAACAAAGCACAGTGGTCACTGGAATTATCCAGATAATTGCATACTTGCATCGCTGCACCTTGTTATGTGCTTTGCCTCCCGACCTAGTGATGATGTCAAGAGTTTCAGTGGAGAAATGAGATGAACTGATTGCTAAGGGCAGATCAGAGTGGGAGTGAAACAGGTCCAGGACCAAAACTCCCAGCTTTGGGAGAGACACAAGCCGCATAGAGCAGGGGAGGGCCCTAAGGAGGGCAGGTTGGCTTCAAGGCAGCACCACTGGTGAGTAAGGAGCTGGGTGGGGAATGAGGGACCCGTGGGGAGAAATCCTCATAAACGGGAGCTGGATACTCAGGGAACAAAAGGACTTCCCAAACCCCACACTCACTATACGTTAGGTTTCACTGTTGAGGAAATACCGTGTTTCCCCGAAAATAAGAACTACTCCAAAAATAAGCCCCAGTTATGATCCTCAGCCAGACATACGCATTTAGTACGTTTTGACGATGTTCCAGAAGAAGATGACATGACTGTATATGAATAAATGTAGATTGTTGTACATGAAAAAATAAGACATCCACTGAAAATACACCCTAATGCATCTTTTGGAGCAAAAATTAGTATATGGCCCGGTCTAATTTTCGGGAAACATGGTAGCAGAATAAAAAAATTTAGGAACTTTAAGTCCAACATAGCATCACTCCAGTGCCTTATACATGAGTAATTTTAAATGTGCTGTTATTAAAGTTACACCCAACAAACAGAAAGCACAAAGAAATATTGCCCACTGATATTTTATTTTTATAGACTAGCTTTTTTAAGTGTGATTTCCTCAATTAACCTAATGCTAGATACAGGGGGAAGGGGTACTCCTTTAAATATAGGTCTGTGCTGTGCTCAGTCAACAGTGATTACATTTCCAAAACTGAGGGGATTCATGAAATGCTGACCTATATCCATATTGCTTTAAATCCACCCACCATTAAAATATTTCTGCTGAAATACTGTCCAGTGAGATACGGAACCTATATGTTATTAAAGTTATAGCCAAATTATAGTTGAAGATGTACCAACTTATCATATTAATTCACAAACTTTTATTATATACCTTCAATGTGAGAGTCAACGCACTTTCACATATACTTAGCCCATGCGTTTATTTGCACTACATCGCGAGTCATTTATCATCACTGTATCTCGTTACAGGCAACTTTCTGCTCCCAAAGCGGTAGCCTCTATATTAAAATAAGTAGAAATGAAAACATGACAGCCATATAAAGGGAACTAGAGTTAAGCTCTGTCGAATAACTGTGTTTTCTCTTCTATACAACTAGTATGTTGATATAGAATGTTAAGGTTTTCCTCCTAGTAAAGTTTCTGACTCTGTCTCTTTATTAGTGCTAAATCCATAATACACTTTGTGTGTTATCAGTGATGGTAATTTTTATTTATGATGTTGCCTAAGTCTCCTTTTTTTTGCTCATGATATAAGTCAAAGAATGTACCAGACCGTGTTGGCAACAGATCTACTTTTGCGAGAGAATGACTCTGTGAAAAAAAATCTGAAATACATGGTGAAGAGAGAGGTTTGTTTTGATTTATAAGAATCATGTCTGCTTTAGTTTTTGATATATTATAAATTATAGCATACATGGAAACACGCCAAATTACTTACATCCTCATATAAGTAAACCTGTTTCTTCCTCTTGACTTGATTGGTCTAAATTACCAGTGTCTCTAGCTATAATTTCAAAACACATAGACTCATATTTGAGAGCTCAGTTTTGCAACTTACTGTCCCAGTGAATGCATACTCAGTCGAGTACTGACCCTATGTGAAAAAAAAAACACCCAAGCTCAAGCAAACGGCTGTGGAAGGCGGGCAGGGAGACCTTATCAGAGTCACACAGGAGGCAAAGCACAGCTTTGAGTTTATGTAAGAGGAGGCAGAGGGTACAAATAATTGATATGCAAAGTCAGGTAAATGGTCAGCCATACAAGCCACACCGCTCTATGTAAACAGCATGTGCCTGTCCAAATGTCTGCCTCCATCACGTTCCTCCTTTTTTGTTCAAGGAATTCAAAACCTTCAGTCTGATGGATCCCAGGAAAGAAGTCAAATGGACTGTGTGAACTCACTTCCCACAAGAGCAATTACATTCTGTTAGATGCCACTGAACAGTGGTTTTTACTGGCTCTCTTACAAAGACTCTGTGTGTGTGTACGAGTGTGTCCTCTTCCTCTCATTTCTTATGTAGTCACACTCTGCAGTTGGCACTTGCATTGGCCCTTAGAATCTTTGCTACACTGAATAATGTATCAACATTTTTGTTGTGAGACCACTCTGAAGGGTTCATTAGGAAGGCATCTCGCTAGATACACAATTTTTTTTTAACTGCTATACATGTTGGAGGGGAAGTTGGATGACATTTTATTTATTTTGTTTTCTTTTTTATTTCCACTAAGGGCGGCAAAAGGATGAACGTTTTTGAGAATAATCTTTTTTCAGTTACTGATTTTTACAAGCAAAAGTCCTTTTCATATATTTGAGTAGTCCCTTTTATAAAATAGACTGTTTTACTTTGAAATACAGCTGCTTTGAATACTTATTGACTACTTGCCACAGCAAGTTTCTACTCGAAATGTGACAGTGCTACATATTATCTTATAGAAAGTAACTCTCAAAAATGCTTCCTAAACTAATGAATTCTTGCAACTATTTAAAATTACCCTCCCTGTCCTAAATTTTACATTGAAAGATACCATATGACAATCTGGCAAATGTAAACTTGAAGCTGAATTTTATATCTTAGATCTATGATGGATGATACATGCATGTTGTTGTTTAAAAGCAATCTTTTGTTTCCTTGCTTTTCATTTTTAAATATGTACTGAGTGTCTGCCATGTGCAAGGCTCAGGACAGGTACACTGAAATATACAAAGTACATAATGTATCATCCCAAATTTCAATGAACATATCATCTATTATTAAAAATAGACTATGGACACAAACACTTTGCCTTCCAACCCAAAAAGTAATGTGCAATCCGAACACAAAGGAGGAAAAGATACCTTCTAGATAGAGGATCTGAGGAAGACTCCCAGAGCTCTGAGAGTTGAGGTGGAGGGGCTTTAGGACGTCTAAGTGAGATTAAAGGTTGAGAATCCAAAGAGCATAACCAACATGAGGGAAACACAGGACACACTGACTTACTAGGCAGACACCTATTTTGATGAAACCATAGGAAAAGTGCTGTAATATTATAGATGGCTTGCAGGTCAGTCAAAATTCAATCCTTGCAGGTCTTGAGTGTCAATCGAAAGGGGCAGTTTGTTATTCAGTAGATATTGGGGACACACTGCTGGGATTTAAGTAAAAAATAATAACAACAAACAAGTCTCTGTGAAAGATAAATCTGATGGTAAGAATAAGATCAAACAAATTGTAAAGATAATGATATGAATAATGTACCACTACTGCTATTATTGTTATAATTAGTGAAGAATATTGCCGTAACCCTCCTCCTTCAGGGGAGAGACAGCTAAGTGCAGGGGGAAAGCAAGGTAGACTGGATTCAGAAGAGGATTAAACCAATGGTGGCATAAAATGAGGAGAAGATATGAATTTTAAAATTGTAAATAAGCTATGCTGGGTATTGTTTACAAGTAGAAAACCCAATCCAAACTCACTTAGAGAAAAACATATTAAATCACGTAACTGAAAATTCAGTAAGTGTCATCAGGCCCTGGTCCCTCTCACCTTTCAGCTTTGTCCTTGTTTATACATTGGTTTTGTTCTCAAGCACATGATTCCAGAGTAGCTGCTGGGAGCTCCAGGCTACGTCCTCCCACGCCCAAAGCTAGTGGAAAGGAACATCTTCTCTTCCCCGGCACTGATGAAAGTGTCAGACCCAAACGCACACTAGCCTGACTTGGGTTGGGATACCGCTTATAAACATTAACTAAAACTAGTGGTTTTCTCATTGGTCGGACCTGAGCCCCCTACTCACACCTGAAGTCAAGGGTGACGTCAGCTCCCTCTAAAAGGTTATGATGAAAAATGGGAAGACAGGGTTCCCCACAGGAAGACTGGGCTATTTACAAAGAAAAAGGTAAATAGATACCAGGTTGGCAAAACAAAAACAGAACTTGTGTCTACATCCGGAGGAGGAACAACCCACATGTGTAATGAGGAGAGTGAGATAAAGAGACCATTGGGAGCAGCTGAGAGAACTGAGACAGCCGTTAGAAGACGATTCCAATTTCAGAGGAGTAATAACTGTACATAGCTTCAGAGAGACCGGTATCAGGGGAAATTAATTTGCATACGTTTGAGGAAAAATACGTATCTGTATTTCACATATATATTTTTTTAAATCCAGATAATGTGGGGCTATGTGACACTGAGTTAATCAAGTCACAAAACTCCCATTGTTGGGAAGGTAAATGGTATCAGAAAGGATAACTCGGCATGAATTCAGATTTCAGGAATCTGTTCAGTATTTGAGCACTTGCAACAGACGAGGCGACATTCAAGATCCTAGAGTCAAGCAGTGAACATGACAGAGTCTCTGAAAGGCAGAAAATGAACAGATAAAAAATAAACACATTACATACATGGTAGTGATAAGTGGGGTCTTCTGGGAAAGCAAGAATGACAATCCAGGTAGAAGGAAGTGGGAATAAAAAGGATTACAGCAGAAAAACCTGGAGATACAGGCTTTTGAGTTTTGGTAAAAAGTTCATGTTTTCTTCTGCATGTGATAGGGAGGCATGGAGGGGGACCCTGACTGACACTTTTCTGGGTGCTGTGTGAGTTGCAAGGAGGCAGGAACGGAAGCCATCTATAAGTAAGGAGCTACTTGAGTTGTCCAGGAAAAAGATCATGGCAGCTTGATCTACAGTGACAGGAAAGGATGAGAAGTCACCAAATCAGAATGGAATGCATCAGCAAGATGAGGCTAAAAGATTTGATGCCAAGAAAAGATCAAATAGAAAAGATGTCACACCTAAGCACTTGAGTAAATGGTGGTCATTCTGCAAGACAGGAAACACTGTGGGAAAGAGGGAATTGTGAACAAAGAAGAACTCAGTTTTGAAGATAAGTTTCAAATGCTGTTAGACATCTGGATAAACAGACCGAGGGAACATTGAGAGTCTACAGGGGCATTGGAATCTGGAGTTTATAGAGACGTGGGGGATGAGATGAGCTGGGACAGAGACCTTTTCAAAGATCTGTTCTTATGATAAGTGGCCCTATTTTCTATCTAAAATACATTGATTCAGGTAGCCAAGATCAGCTATTCCCCAGGTTAATTTATGGATAGCATAAATAAGACATTCCAGCCCTGGAATTTCTAGCTACAGACAAATAGAGGCAAGCATGGCTCTTTGGTACACTGCTGCCCTTGCCTCACCATGTTCTACTAATGTGGTCCCTTGCTGAAGTAACACAGCCTGATTCTGTTTTACTTCCAGGCTGCATGAAGATGCTGCACTGTTTGAAGATTGATGCTGTGACAGTTGATTAGATAGTTACTCCCAGGTATTACCCTCTGGGTGGTGACTAACTGGATCATAGGTCTCACCGTGAAGTGCAAGAAACCAAGGCAGATTGGAGAAGGAAGTCTGTATGGTGCCTCATTCAGCCCGCTGTTCCCAACCTCCCAACCTGCTCTGAAATAGACTCCAATGGGCATAGCCATTTTCAGAGCAGACAGGCACTACGAATTTTCTGGTGTTGACTAACAACAAAAAACATCCTAAAAATTTAATTGCCAAAGTGAAAAAAAGAAACTCTAATAAGATTTTATTATAATGCAATTTAAAAAAAAAAATCATGTGCCAGACTAGGTGAAGAGTAACCCATACTTGATCCAAGCCAAAGTCTGGGGAGGAGGTCCAAGATGGCACAAACACAGGATGACACTGCTCTCATCTCTCCCAATGAGCAAACTCAAATACGCACACAGATAGGTAGCAATCCCTCCTGTGAGGAAACAGAGGGTTGAACAAACAGCTCTGATAACAAACAAGAGAAAGAGACTGAATAGAGAGGCTGGGAGCCTGGAGAGCCCTCTTGGGAGCTGCAGGAACTCTCCAGCCAGAGGAGCAGATGGCGCCATTATTACATGCCCTCCACGTTGATGTGGCAGCAGGAGTTCTGCGTGGGGCTTTGCCTACCTGCAGGATCAACACAGCACATTGCCAGCTACACTGCCCACAGCCGTTTGCCTCCAAACATAGGGAGCCAGAACAACAAGATGATACTATACACATTGGACCTCCCCACTGCAGCTTCTCTAGTGGGTAGGCCAGTGCCCTGGATGCCTTAGGAACCTGCTCCACTTAGTGTGTAAAAAAGGGTTATGTAATAAATCAAAAATTCCTAACTGGGCAGGTCATTGTGGGCATTCCTGCCTTAGACATACAACTTCTCAGTAAAAGGCTTTTCTTTGCCTTAAGAAAGCCCATCCATTGTTTCTGTGCATCTAGGTTAACACACCTTTGAAATAAGCTGTAACTACACTCAAGAGAGCACATCATCTTGTCTACTGTCCTGTGATCCAATCCCCCTTGCTTTTTCCATGTCATCTTCCTGGTGTTCTCTCCTTAATTTCAAATTCCTAAAAGAAGCTGCAAAGCTGTGACTCTACAGAGCATTTGTTATCTTGCTGTCCAGTACATATCATCAGCTTGGTGCGAATAAACTCTTGCAAAACTCTCTGCAGGTTTGCACATTTCTTATATTGACGTTTACATGGAGTAGTCGGCGGGATTCCGAAGAAGCCCACCCAGGACCACTCTGCAGACTCTGACCTGGAGCTAACGTGTTTCCCCGAAAATAAGACCTAGCCGGACCATCAGCTCTAATGTAGCTTTTGGAGCAAAAATTAATGTAAGACTCGGTCTTATTTTAATGTAATGTAAGACCAGGGCTTATATAATATAGTATAATATAATGTAATGTAATATAATTATAATATAATATAATATAATATAATATAATATAATATAATATAATAAATACAATATAATATAAAATACTGCATCTTACATTAATTTTTGCTCCAAAAGATGCATTAGAGCTGATGGTCCAGCTAGGTCTTATTTTGGGGGAAACACAGTAGGTACCAGCAGGGACCCATTGTGCCGCACCAGCTCCCTGCTTCACATGAGGTGAACTTGGGTGAATTTATTTCAGAATTCCAGACCTCCTTGCTTTAAATAGCAGGTCCATGACTTTATTTGAACTGTTCTTAGAAAATACTCAAGGTAGATAAGGGTTGAGATAACACAGGGAAAGGGAAAAAAAAATGGGTTGCTGCTTTTAATTTTGGCTTTTTAATTGGATTGCTTACTGAGACTCTGAATAAAATATTTGCTGGTTCAATGAGAGACTGAACTATCTTTAACTCTGAAAGAGAAAGGACACTTGCTTCCCCAACCCATGCAGACAATAGGGTGATGACAATTATTCAGATCCTTGAACCTGGAGTGGTGGAGATCGGTGCGGTGAGGTGTCCAGTCCAATAAAGCACCAGATCCCAGGAAAGCTGGCGGGAGCTCCAGGGAGAGGGGCAGGACACCCTGGAATGGGTTCCCCCTGAGACAGAGGCCTGTACCTTGGAAAGCTTCATGGTTCCAGTGGTGTCCTGTAAGCTCTCGCTGGCTAAGGTATTCTTAGGTGACTAAGAATCTTTGTGGGATTGCTTAAGGAAACATTTCTTCTAGGGCATAAAAAGCACACCTATAAGGATATCCACTGCATTTGGTTGGTCCAGAAATGTGCACATAAAGGATGGTTTTCTCTAGAAGTTTGTTCAGACTCTACGGATCTCAAAATTAACATGTGAAATCATGTCAACAAGCCCCATGACAGTCAGCCTCCCATTGATACTAAGATGGCCAAGATGATGATCCTTTGATATTTCTAAATTAACTTTCTGTATGCACAATTAGAAAAAGCCAGTTATAAAATTCAGCAAAATGAATGCAAATTATATTTAATTGGGCTCTCCAAAGCTTCCAACAGAGGATTTAGATCAATAGATCAATCCATGATGTCGTTTATGTTTTGACCCAATTCTTTGAGGCATTAAAAATGGCTGCCCTTGTTTTAAAAGGGAGAAAGTCATTTGGAACTTGGTTTGTCAAGGACAGATGTAAATTGTAAATGCCTCCAAAACAAAATTTGGATCCAACTGTTCTCTGTCTTTGTCAATCTGTATATGCATGTTGTAAATGTGAGATATTAGTTTTCTACCTCTGGATGGCATTGTCAAAATTTAAAGGCAAGCACTTGTGAGGATTAGCTTTTCTAAAATTCTCAGAAATATAGAAACTAATTCAAAAGCTTTTCAAGTTCATGTGATCTAAGATTAATCCTTAGTAAATAAAAACTAGCTTAAGTTTTATCGATGTAAGTAAAATCGATGTTAAATCGATGTAAGTAAAACAGACTTGTCTTTATTTTGCCTGGGTTTAATAAAAACAAGTCCATGTTAATAATTGATTTTGATGTCAATAAAATATTTTACTAGAGGGTATAAATTTGCCAAGCTACAGAATACTAATTGCTTAATTCTCAGTTTTATAAGAAATTGAGGTTTTATGGGTTAAAATAATAGGAAGCTATGTTAACCAATGAATTCATTCTAATACCATAAAGTGTCTCAATACAAAAACAAACAAACTTGTCCTGTCATTTATTATTCATCAATTAATTCATTAATCCAATAAATAGTTATTGAGCACCTATTATATAGTAAGCGCTCTTTAAAGCATTAGAAATAGCATAGTTAATACAAAAGAGGAAAAATCCTGCATTTATGGAACGTCTTCTCTAGTAAGGAGTGGCAGGCATTAAACATAATAAATGGGTAAATCATATAACACAGGTGAAGAGGATAAGGATTGTGAAGTAGGGTGCAGTCGGGGAAGGGATTGCAACTTGAAATAGAGAAGTCAGGGTGGTCTCGCTGAGCAGATAACATTTAAGTAAAGACTTAAAGCAGGGGGTACAATGTACGGTGTAGTCATTGGACCCAGGCTGGGTTGATCAGAATCTCTCTCTAGGAATCTGGATTTTGGATGTCCCTGCATGTGCCTATAAGTAAGGATTTATAGAACCCAGAGCTGAAGGACATCCATGTGCTTTTAGAAGCAGACATAGTCCACAAAATAGGACAAATAAATAAAGAGACCATGTACCGCCAAAAATAAATAGGCTGAGAAAGTCTTTGTCCCTAATTCATTCATATTCTAGTAGCAGCCTCTAGCCTACTCTGCATAGGTCTGGGGCATCCCTATAGGTCTGGGATTTGTTGTTATTGCTGTTGTTCATTTTAATAAATACACACACAGCCTCACATATTATAATCTTCCCATTTCTTTTATTTTCTTAAGATATTTGTAGTTATTTTTTTTTACTTGAAAAGGAAGAAACATTCATAAAACCAGAAATGGAACAGATCTCAAGTCAACCATTCACTCACATATCTGAATAAATAGTGGTGGCTCCTAGAAGCAGTACATTAGGAAGATACAAAATTATCCATAGACACAGACAATAGTTTAGTGGTTACCAGAGGGTAAATAGGGAGGAGGGTGGTAGATGAGGGTAAATGGGATCAAATATATGGTGATGGAAGGAGAACTGACTCTGGTGGTGAACACAGAACGTGATATATAGATGATGTATTACAGAATTGTACACCTGAAACCTATGTAACTTTACTAACCACTGTCACCCCAATAAACTTTAATTTTAAAAAAGAAGTATCCATAGCCAGATATGCGATGGCTTACAGGTCTGAAGCTAGAGAGAAAAGAAGGTAAATGACCCAACAAGCAGAGGAAAATCCATTTGCACATTCTGCTGACCATCTACCCAAAGCAATCTGCAAATTCAAAGCAGTTCTTATCAAAATACCAATGACATTTTTCTCAGAACTAGAACTAGTAATACTAAAATTTATATGGAACCAAAAAAGACTGCAAATAGCCATAACAATCTTAAGAAAGAACAAAGTTGGAGGTATCACACTTCCTGATTCCATACTATTCTACAAAGCTATAATAATCAACCCAGCATGGTACTAGCCCCAAAACAGACACATACATCAATGGAATAGAGATAATAGAGAGCCCAGAAATAAACCCATGCCTATATGGTCATTTAATCTATGACAAAGGAGGCAAGAATATAGTGGGGTAAAGACAGTCTCTTTAAAAGGTGGTGTTGGGAAAACTAGACAGATACATGCAAAATAATGAAACTGAATCACTCTTTCATACCATCTACCAAAATAAACTCAAAATGGGTTAAAGGTTTAAATGTAAAGCCTGACACCATAAAACTAGAAGAAAACATAGGTGATAAATTATTTGATATCAATCTGAATAATACCTCTATGGACATGTACCCTAGAGTAAGGGAAATAAAAGCAAAAACAAACAAATGGGACCTCGTTAAACTGAAAAGCTTCTGCACAGCAAAGGAAAGCATCAACAAAACAAAAGGCCAGCCTACTGGAAGGGAGACTATATTAGCAAATAATATATTTTAAAAGGGGTTGACATCCGAAATGTTTAAGAAACTCACACAACTCACTAACAAAATCAATCTGATCAAAAACTGAGCAGAGGACATAAAAAGATATTTCTCCACAGAGGATACACAGATGGCCAACAAACATGAAAAGATGTTCAGCATCACTAATCATCAGGGAAATGCAAATCAACACCACAATGAGGTATCACCTCATGCCTGTCAGAATGGCTATATCAATGGCTAAATAACATGTGTTGGCAAAGATGTGAAGGAAAGGGAACCTTCAGGCACTGTTGATGGGATTGCAAATTGGTCCCAGCCACTGTGGGAAACAGTATGAAGACTCCTCAAAAAACTAAAAATAGATATACCGTATGACCCAGGAATTCCACTTCTGGGTGTTTATCCAAAAAAAAAAAAAAAATGAAAACACTGATTTGTAAAGATATATTCACCCCTATGTTCATTTCAGCATTATTTGCAATAGTCAAGATATGAAAGCAACCTAGGTGTCCATGGATAAAGAAGATGTGGTATAAACATAATAGAATATTCTGGAGCAATAAAAAGGAACGAAATCTTGCCATTTGCGACAATATGGATGGACCTAGAGTGTATTATGCTCAGTAAAATAAGTCAGACAGAGAAAGATAAATATCATGTGGCTTCACTTATATGTGGACTCTAAAAACAAAATAAAACAAAAACACAAACAAAACAAAAACAGATTTATAGAAACAGACTAAAGGGATGGTTACTAGAAGGGAAGAGTGGAGGAATGGGTAAAAAAGGTGAAGTGGGATATAGTCAATAATATCGTGATAGGTTTGCATGGTGATGCATGATTACTAGAATTTGTGAGATGATCACATTGTAAGGTATAAAAATGTTGAATTACTATATTGTACACCTGAAACTAATATAACTAACAATATTGTATACCAACTATACTTAAATAAAAAAAAAGGAAAAGAAGCATTTAGAATGAAATATAATTGTGTAGGTAGAAAATCTTTGTGTGTGTGTGTGTGTGTGTGTGTGTGACATACATGTAAATAAAGAGCTGAGGGCTTTCTTACTTTCTTACTTTCCTCCTTTCTTTTTTTTTTTTTTTTTTTTGGTAAGGAATCCCTTTTTATATTCTCTCCATGTTCCTTTCTTATTCATCCTGATCTTGGTATAAAACTTGCATAGATCTATTTTTATGTTAAGATCCATGAGCCTATATTTCAGATATATCACCCATGGATATATTTGGTGTGGAAAAAGAAAATTGTCACAACAAACATAGGGTGTTCTTTTATATTTAACACTAAAGAAAACCAGGTCAATGTGAAAACTCAGAGATCTCAGAGGATTGGACCTGGAAGAGCAATGAGAGGAGGTAACACAGCAAAGCACACAACACTTGAGGTGGGGAACTGGCCAACTCTGTCTATTCATTTGCTTTAAACAATCCCATCACTATTGCTAAATTACAGAGTACAGTTTAGATAACTAATGGGACTGTGTTAGGGCAGATGGAACTGAAGTGAATTTCAGATCAACAGTCTTAGACATTTAACTTTCCTGGGAAGCAATTTATAAAATAACAGTCTGTTCATTCATTTCAATAAACATTCATTGAATAGCTGTTCTGTGCCCAACACTATTAAATGGAGTTAATGGGGAAAATTAGCAAGACTAGATCTTTCCCTCAAGAATTTCACAGCCTAAATGAGAAACTAAACCATGAATTATAATGTGTCACATGCTATGGGGAAAAAAACAACAATTAAAAGAGCCTTGTAAAAAAAGTTGAGAAAACTAAAGATGAGAAGAAATGCAATCAGGATTTGAACTGAGCACTGATTTATGAGTAAAGACACTAAAGAGTGCCTATCAGCATATTTGTACTCAAATGCATCCACGGCAAAATAGTTTATGATAGTTACCTTTACCGCTGTGCAAAGTTCGGTGTGATTAAAATATGTGCTCTGATGAAGTTATTATCCCCCTTTGGAGATATAGGGAGGTACAAAATTCCTTAACCTCGGAGCTTACATTGCACATGCAGCACAGAATGGAAAAGGAAGCACACTGGATAATAATATATTTGTAGAGCATACTATGGCTTTCAAAACAGTTTGTCATAATTTTCACCAAAAACTAGTGTGTGAATAATTAGCAAGAGAATGACAAAACAGTTTTAAGTGTTTTTAATTACAGTGTAGTATAGGAATTGAATCTATTATCAGAAGATTGAATTGAAATATCAAGTTTGTTAGTAATAATCTCCAAGACCATGAGCATATCACTCCACCTTTATGAGACTTAATATTCTTGTTATTCCAATGATGTAAGTCAATATTGCAAGGTTATGAAAATTGAAAGAACAGAGAGAAAGAGAGAGAGAGAGAGAGAGAGATCAGATATCTCTTTGCTCATCTCGGCAAAGTTAAAAATATTATTTATTGCTTTTCACATCATAAAATCTGATACTATTTTTAAAAACAGATTGTTTTGCAAGATGTAGAAATCACAAGTTTTTTTTATTCATACTCTTCATAAGGGTTTTTGCCAAATACATAAAATAAAATGTTTAAATCTGAAGATTTAAGATTAGCATCAAGTTGAGTAGGCTGTCTTCACTTCTAAATAACAGAGGAAGCCCGTAAAACCTTCCTGAATCATCCTTCCAGTAGTTTATAAACATTGGCACTTTTAGCATTCAAGCTGAAAAGAGAAGTGTGCATCTCACCTGCAAGTTTACGCAAAATGTGAGGCTACAGACGTGAAAAAGAACAAAGTAGACTGGGAAGTAAGTTTTATCCTGAAGACTAGATTTAAGACATAATAATATTGACCAATTCCTAAACTAAGAAGTTAAAAACAACCCAAAACCCTATTCAAGTCTACTCTGAAATTTAGAAATAGAACATACAATGCACATTCCTGGCATTCAACAATCTGAAATCTACAAGCCTTCAATATTGGCTCGGATCTCTCTGTGTTCAAAACACAAACACTCTTACATAGAATTAATAATTCTCACGTTCTCTTGTGAGGAGGCAGGAGGCAGAGCAGTGCTTACGTGCGTCTTACAGGGCTGGCAAGATCCTGGAGTAATGTTCTCCAAAGCCACGGAGATTGCTGCCAAGTTATATTTGATATCAGAACTGCAGTTAAAATGCAGTTATTATGGCTTAAGAATTCTCTGTGATTGTAATCATTCTAAAATAAAAATGATGTAATTAAAAATTGTGGTGCAGCCGGTTGGCTCAGTTCATTAGAGCGCAGTGCTCATAACACCAACATTGCTGGTTCGACTCCCACATGAGCCAGTGAGCTGCGCCCTCCACAACTAGATTGAAAACAACGACTTAACTTGGAGCTGCTAGGTCCTGGAAAAATACACTGTTTCCCCAGTATTCCCCAATAAAAATTAAAAATATATATATGACAATAATGCGATTCTCAAAAAAAAAAAAGTATATTCACAAAATAATTTCCTTAGCTGGGCAATCAAGTTAAACTTGAGCTAAAGCAGTTCAATGTAAAAATAACAGAAAAAGTGAAATTTTTAAATCAAATTACAAAAATTAGAAATTTCATATTTAGTCCCATCCCAAATATTGGGCATCTTTTATATCTAATACCCCAGCTTCCAATAGTGCAAATACTGAAATGTATATAAACCTTGTGAATTTTAGGGTCAAGTTGAAACATAACGCATTCATATAAAGAAAACATAACTCATGACACAAGAAAGTAATAACATGAGGGATAGCTTTAATTTTCAATGTGCCTACTATGTAATAGGTGGTCCTAGATGTTTTTAAAACATTATGTTGTTCAAACTTCATATCTACCTTTTAAAACAAGCCTCTATTTTCCAGTAATGCAGATAAACACACAAGCGCAGGAGGTTATGTGGTTTGCCTCAGGACATACGGTTAGAAAAGATAGAACCACAGTCTGAGACCCTGTCTGTTGGATGCAGTCCTGCCTTATTTTCTTCTTTGATCGTATTTATGGTAAATGCTATCAGACATTAAGAGAATGAGAGAGATGGGTTGGTTACCGAGGCCTGAACTGAGCCCGTATAAATAGATGGAAGACAGATCTAGACGACATTCTAGGTGGGGCCAAGCTTGAGCAAAATTGTGAAGCGTCCCCCTGGGAGTTGACTGAAGCTTGCAGAGTGCCTCAGCACACAGTTTGGAAACCTCTGAATTAGTCATTAAAGATCAAGGAAAAAGCCCCTGTAGTAAGCATTGAAATAGACCAAATTCAAGCTATAGACACAAGGATATGTTTGATGGTAGTAGTGAGATAAAGAACAGCCTGACCTGGAGGGAACATTATGAAAGAAATGCTTTGCGGGTCTCAGTGGTTGAATAAACAAAAAGAATAGGAAGGAAAATATGTCAGATCCTTCAGCTTTCTATCCCTTCCTGTATTAATGGTTCTGCTTTTGTTCTAACTGGAGAGTTATTTGTATGTCTCCAGAAAAGTCACTTCATCCACCTGGGCTTAAAAGTGCTCACCTAAACAGTGAAGGACTTTGATGAAAAGATAGCTACAGAGCTATGAGATCTCTCAGACGTCATTTTTAGACTGAAAGGTCTCTAAGAAGCTAAGGACCCTGTTAGACGTGCATTTCAATGGTGTTTTGCTTAGAGGGTATTTAACAAATGCTTCCTGAGTGAATGGGTCCCTACCTCCCACACAGGAGTTTGTTATAACCTAATAAATGTAGAACACTGAAAAAGTCTAGAGAGACTGCAAATAATGAGTATTCTTCAGAGTATGGATTTGTTTTCCCTTTTGATGAGCAAAATAAATTATAAAATGAGAAAAATAAATTATAGGACATGTTAAATTTCATATTCAATCAGGGCAAACTAACAACAAAAATAACACCCATTTTAGGACAGGCACTTTTCTTTTTGTAGATTCAGTGGTTTTTCTGGACAAATCTTTTTCTGTCAGTGGTAAATGCCACTCAAAAAGACACTGTGTGATTGACAGCATAGGAAAAAAGCTGATGAATTAGTCACCAAAGCATTGAAAATTAGAGTCTATGATAAAACAGTTTACATGTAAAGAAATTGTAAGAGTCAAAGGTTTCTTCCCAAAGTCTAAACCCATTTCTGTAACTAATTAAAACTAGACATTTCTACAAAGAAGACATACGAATGGCAAATTGACATATGAAAAAATGTTCGACATCACTAATCATCAGAGAAATGCAAAGCAGAACCACAATGAGATATCACCTCCCCCCATTCAGAATGGCTATCATCAACAAGACAAACAGTAACAAGTGTTGGAGAGGCTGTGGAGGAAAAGGAAGCCTCATACACTGTTGGTGGGAATGCAGACTGGTGCAGCCGCTATGGAAGGCAGTGTGGAGGTTCCTCAAAAAATTAAGAATAGAATTGCCATATGACCCAGCAATCCCTCTCCTGGGTATCTACCCCAAAAATCTGAACACATATAGATAAATGTGCTCCAATGTTCACTGCAGCTTTATTTATGGTGGCCAAGACATGGAAGCAACCAAAATGTCCTTCAATAGATGATTAGATAAAGAAGTTGTGGTATATATACACAATGGAATGCTATTCTGCCATAAGAAAAGATGAAATAGGACCATTTGTGACAACATGAATGGATCTTGAGATTATTACACTGAGCAAATAAGTCAGGTAGAAAAAGTCAAGAACCATATGATTTCACTGATATGTGGTATATAAAATGAAAACAACAAAAGAACAAGACAAACAAATGAAGAAACAGAAGCTCATAGACACAGACAATATTTTAGTGGTTACCAGAGGGTAAGGGGGGTGGGGAGTGGTAGATGAGAGTAAAGGGATCCAATATATAACTGACTCTGGGTGGTGAACACACAGTGTGATATATATAGATGATACATTACAGAATTGTACACCTGAAATCTATGTAACTTTACTAACAATTGCCACCCCAATAATTAAAACAAAAAAAGAAAAGAAAGTGACAAAAACCATGGGATAAGTGTGTTTGAAGCAAGAGGGAGTGTTTTCAGGGGGATTAATGGCAATATGTCTTTTAAATATTTTTTTTAATTTAAAAAAAAAAGCTCAAAGAAAATCTGCAATTTAGATTGGGGAAAAATCACAATAATTCCATAAATTTTACCCTCTGAGAAAACAGCTGACATCTTGAGGACTTAGGCATATATTTCTCTTAAGATAATGCTATCGATATTTCTAAACTTGCCTCAAGGAGAGATGCTGCTGTTCTTTGAGCATGGTTCAAAGAGGTTTTAAAGAAAACTAATAGGGAAAATGGTTCATAAAAATAAAAAGAAAAATTTGGTTGTGTGATAGTCATTGTCAAGGATTAGTAGTCAAGGATAGCAATTGAAATGGAAAAAAATAGACTCAGTGAGAAAGTTAGTATTGTCTTTTTTATACTGCAGAACACATTTAGGGCTCACAATCACTAGATGCTGAATCAGTGGAGCCTTTGTGAGAACTCTCTGCATCCGTGTCTCTTAGAGCAAGTGAAGTGTGATACTTCTACCACTGGATGTAGGAGCACTAGACAGAAAGCATCTGCACTGACACAAGTCTATTGCCATTGCTAGAGTATCCACCCAAGGCCACTTGTTATTCCAATGACTCAGACCCCCCTCAGCTAGGAAGGCTGGCATGTTCCTCTGATCATCATTGAGAACAATAATCTAAATTCTTTAGGATTAACCAGATTTATGTGACTCACCTCATGTATTAGACCAAATATGTATGTGCAGTTGTTAGTGACAATCCCAAGAGTAAGATAAATGGTGGTTAGATTATTACATAACTCTTGGTGGTTTAAATGATATGGTTTCAGTGGGAATGCTAATGTGATTTTTTTCTCTTACTAACTTTCATGGTCTCTCTCTAGTTACATAAGAGAATGAATTACAAGAGCAGTTCCGGGAGATCCAAGATTGCAGAGTCGATAAACGCTGTGCTTGCTGACTCCTATGAACACATCAAAATTACAACCAAATTATAGAACAATCAACCTGGAGAACCATCTGAAGTCTAACTGAATAGACGTTTTATGAATAGACGTAACTATGAAGATAAAGAAGCCCTGTCAAGACTGGTAGGAGGGGCAGAGACATGAAATGGGCTGCCCCCAAACCTCTGTGTGGTAGTTGAAAATCAAGAAGGGTATCTGAGCCAAAGAGGTTGCTTCTGGAGGAGTGAGAGACACTTACCCTATTCCAGGGTCCCCAGCCCAGAGTACTGGTGCTGGGATGAAGAGCCACAATATCTAGCTGTGAAGAACAATGGGGATTTTGACCATCCAGGTGTGACAGAAGGCTGAAGGAAGCCCAGACATCCTCTTAAACGAACTGTGCACCGACACTCTCACAGGTACTCACCCTGGGCTCCAGAGGATGGATGGTGACTTGAGGGGCACTAGAAGCACATAGGGGCAGACTGAGGAATGTGGCCTTAGAGTGAGAGCTAGAGGACAGTCACCATTTTACCCTGTGTGGGGTCCTTCTCCCATTCAGCTGGCAGGCAGGCACCATTTTTCCTGTCTTAGTCCCACCCCCATGGGGCCAAATCTGAATCTGATTGGTCTGGTGAGCTCAGCTAGTTCCATCCTGCTGACTCACTGAGACTCTTTCACACCCAACACAGTACCAATGGAGGCTTTATCAATGCTGAACCATCCAGGAGCTGACAGGTGGCAGTAAGCCTTGAAGTGTCCTGTTTTTTGCAGAACTACACCAGGCCCAGTAGCAGTCATCCTCCATTTGCAACATAGCCTCTTCCACATGCCTCCAGGTTCAGCACAGGTAGTAACTAATGGGGGTTGCTTTGCAGCTCCTACCAGGTAGTCCCCTGCTGTTCACAGGTAGTAGCTGAACTGGACCTTCACCAGAGCCCCTCTTAAAAGGCCCCAGAACCAACATACTTGGAGGTTGGCTTCAGAACATAGCAGAGCACCACCCAATTAGCCCCAGAGTGGCACACCCAAAGGGCATTCTCAACAGGTACCACAGCCATCTGGGGAGAATCTCACTCCATGGGGTAAGCCCCCACACACAGCAGCCCATTAACTGTGGATGTGGCCAACCCCACAGCGAGTCAGTCTGAGGGTAAACCTCAATCAATAATGTGCCAATAGCAATCAAGGCTCAAATATAATAGGAAAGCACATACAATGCACCCAAGGCACACTCCTGGAGCACCCAGCACAGATGACCAGGGAGACTGGGTCACTTGGCCCCACAGGACCCCTACTACATAAGGCCACCCAGCAAGACTGGGAGACATAGCAGAACACTCAATACATATAAAGAAATACAGAGCTAAAATATGAAACAAAGAAATACATTCTAAATAAAAGAACAGGAGAAAATTCCAGAAAGAGAACTAAACAAAATGGAGGCAAACAACCTATTAGAGACAGAGTTCAAGACACCGGTTATAAGGATAATCATGGATCTTACTGAGAACTTCAACAAAGAGATTGCAAGCATAAAAAAAGGACATAGAAACCATAAAAAAAAGAACCAGTCAGAAGTGAATAATAGAATAACTAAAACAAAGAATGCATTAGAAGGAATCACCAGCAGACTAGATGGAGCAGATAATCAAATCAGTGATATGGAAGACAAGGTAGCAGAAAACACCCAACCAGAACTGCAAAAAGAAAAAGAATCAAAGAGAGAGAGAGAGAGAGAGAGACTAGTTGAAAGGAACTCTGGGAATACATCAAGCATAACAACATTCACATCACAGGAGTACCAGAAGGAAAAGAGAAAAAGCAAATGATTGAGAAACCATTTGAAGAAATAATGACTGCAAACTTTCCTCACCTGGTGAAGGAAATAGACATACAAGCCCAGAAAGCATAGAGTCCCAAACAAGATAAACTCAAACAGGCCCACACCAACACACTTTATAAATAAAAAAAAAAAGGTTAAGATTAAAGACAAAGAGAGAATCCTAAAGGCAGCAAGAGAAAAGCAACTAGTAACTTATAAGGGAGCTCCCATAAGATTGTCAGCTGATTCCTCAACAGAAACTTTGCAGGCCAGAAGGGATTGGCATGGAGTATTCAAAATGATGATAAGTAAGGACATACAACCAAGATTACTCTACACAGCAAGGCTATCATTCAGAATCTAAGGACAGAAAAAGAGCTCCCTAGACAAGGAAAAGCTAAAGGAGTTCATCATCACCACCAAACCAGAATTACAAGGAATATTAGAGGGATTTCTTTAAAACAGAAGAAAAAAATGTAAATAATAAAATGGCAATAACTACATATCTATCAACAATGACTTTCAATGTTAATGGGTTAAATGCTCCACTCAAAAACATAGGGTGGCTGAATGGATAAAAAATCAAAACCCTTACCTGTGCTGCTTATAAAAAATTTACTTCAGTTTGAAAGACACACACAAACTGAAAGTGAAGGGATGGAAAAAGTTATTTCGTGAAAATGTAAATAAAACAGAACAAAAATCATGGGTAGCAATACTTATACCAGACAAAATAGAGTTTAAAACTGCGGCTATAAGAAGAGACAAAAGACCCAGTAATCCCACTTCTGGGTATTCGTCCAAAGAAACCCAAAACACTATTTCAAAGGGACATGTGCATCCATATATTCATTGCAGCATTATTTACCATGGCCAAGATGTGGAGGCAGCCTGGGAGTCTGTTGCTGGAAGAATGGATAAAGAGGAGGTGGTACATATATACAATGGAATATTGCTCAGTCAGAGAAGGGAATGGATTTTTGCCATCTGCAGTGGCATTGGTCGATCTGGAGGGTGTTGTGCTGAGTGGAGTATGTCAGCTAGAGAAAGACAGATGCAATGTGATTTTGCTGATATGTGGAACCTAAAGAACAAAATAAACAAACAAAACAGAAACAAATTCACAGATACAGAGAACATTTGATGGTTGCCAGATGGGAGGAGGTTAGAGTATGGGTGAAAAAAGTGTAAGGGATTAAGAAGTACAAATTCATAGGTACAAAATAGTCATGGAGATATAGAGTAAAGCATAGGGAATGCAGTCAATAATATGATAATTACTATGTATAGTGCCAGGTAGGTACCAAACTAGACATGTGTATCACTTCTTAAATTATACAAATGTCTAACCACTGTTGCTGTACACCTGAAATTAATATAAAATAATATTGAATGTCAAAAAATAAATAAGTAAATATCACCTCCTTAGAAAAATAAATACCTTATGATCTCACTTATATGTGGAATCTAAAAAACAAAATAAATGAACAAACAAAACAGAAACAAACTCAGACATAGAGAACAAGGTGATGGTTGCCAAATGGGAGGGGGGTTGTAGGGCTCAGTGAAAAAGGTGAAGGGATTAAGAAGTACAAATTGCCAGTTATAAAAACAGTCATGGGGATGTAAAGTAAAGCATAGGGAATATTCAATAATATTGTAATAACTATGTATGATGCCAGGTGGGTACTAGACAAATTGGGGAAAATCACTTTGTAAGTTATATAAATGCCTAATCACTATGCTGTACACCTGAAATTAATATAGTATTGAATGTCAACTGTAATGGAAAAATTAACATACATACATAAATAAATAAATAAAGCGCGCGCTCGCGCGCGCACGCGCACACACACACACACACACACACACACACACACACAGAGCAGTTCCCCTCCCTGTGATGGGTTTGAATCCTGCATTGTTTCATGACTTTATCCACTGATTAAGTAGCCAGTCTCTGTTACAGAGAACAGTATAATACAGAGGATGCCAAAAAAAAATGTATACACAGTTTAAGAAAGGAAAAAACTGTATTAAAATTGTAATACTCAATATATACCAATAGCAAAAGATGAATACAAGTCATGCGTATACAGTTTTTTTGGCACCCCCAGTATATAATTAAAAGCATCCAAAACAGCAAGAAGAAAACAAGCAGCACATTCTTTGTGGTGTGTGGTTGATTTTGTAGTTGGCTCCCATTCTGTACTTCAACCTCTATGTGATAACACAAAAAAATACCACTTTTCAATTTAATAAAAACGTAACTCTATTTTAGACCTTTCTGATACACTGGATGGGCTACATAATTTACTATACTGTTATTATTTCTGTCTCTGTCTAATGATCTAGATTAATTTTTACAAATGGTAAGCCAGAAGCAAAACCTTTTTACCAACAACTTTGAGTTAATATTCTCATTTCTTGAGGAAAACACAGAAGTGAGACTGGGTTACTGACATGAACGTGTAGATTTCCACTGAAAACCCAGGCACTTGGTTCAAATTGTAGAATAATTACTGTGTAGGCTGCAATGGGCAGCTTTAGCAAATACCAGCAATTCAAGGCCTGAAAACTACCTTTCAGTTTCACAGCTGGACAACTCTGAAGTTGGCATTCTAAGTTAAGAATGAAATAAACATTAGAAAAATCAATGACTATGTTCTCTTTTATTTATTTTTTGTGGGGAAAGAAGTGATCAAGAGTGTCTTAACATTACAGTTGTTAAAGTTCATTTGACATCTCTTTATAAATAGCTAAATGCCAGAAAATTAACTTAAAAATAATTCCAAAATATACAGTTGTAAGAGCTTTTATAAACACCTAATTACCTGGGTTTTGGTTCTGTGTACTTCCTAATACAATCAAAAGAATAGCTCCTTTATAAACGAAAAAGAATACAATCAAACTATTTCAAACCTGTCCGTATTTTTAGTAGAATACTTAACATTATGTTTTCTTTTATTAGACGTCACTTCTGATTAAATATCAGGAATTCATAATTGTCATCACCAATTCAGGGGCTCAAGTTAGAAATGCTACTAAATTTCTATGTCTTTTCTTGTTTGCATTCCTGGCCTAAACTATTTCAAATCTAGAGGAAAAAATTATACAATTGGCTAACGTAAGCTTCATTTCTAGCATCTCTTCCAACTGTTTCTATTGGAACTGGACAAAGGAAACTAGTTGATAAAGTAAAAATAGCTACAAAAAAAAAAAAAAAAAAAAAAATGTTCCTGGAGAAATTAACTTATTCAGGCCAGGCTTACAATGAAGGAAAAAAGCAGCCCTAGAAAGCAAGAAATTCAAGGAAAATGGGCTTCACATGTCCCAAACTAGTCATGGATGATAAGGGAAGACCTCCATATGTAACTACGGCAAGCCTTTCGGTCTGTACTGTGTAATTATTTGTAAGTTTACTTTTATTGGAGAAAAAAATAAGGGAATCAAAGACATTCAAAGGTTGAAGTCTGAGGACTCAGAAACAAACCCAGTCTCATTCATGTAATTCTGATTTGGTCAAATAAAATGCATTTCGCTCTAAAATACATTTGCATTCATCTTGGCTGATGATGAGTGCCACCAAGCTACTGTTCCCTGAATGACGTCATGTGCAGGCATTCAATTCAGGACATTCAAGGAAACTTCCTGAAATACCTTTCCCCAAATATGTCACAGTAACTCAGAGGAAATCAATAAACTTCCCATTCAGGGACATTTAAAGAATACATTGGCTTTCCTATTCTTTATGCAATACCAGCTAAAACATATTCTGTTACCCTGCATGCAGGCATATATTAGTTTAAAAAAGTTAAATGAGTAATTTTTAAATTAATATAATCATCTGCTTATTCAATAATTTAATAAATACATATTGTGTTTGGCTTATTGGAAGAATAACTCGAAGGCTTTGTCAGTACTTAATGTACAAAGGGAAATACTAAAGAGCTAGGTATAACATGCTGCATTTATTACTTTTGTAATGATCGTGGACTATTTTCACATGGGACAGGCAAAAGTACTCCTTCCACACTGTAAACTCAGTCGAAGGTCTGGAAGAAATGCTAACCGGAATAACCAACAGGACAATGTCATGCTTACAAGGGAGAATAGCTTCACTTCATATCTGAAAAAAAATATATAGGCCGGTCGACTTACAAGAATATTGTTTAGTTTTCTTTCTCATCTAATTTTACTGAAGTCAGAGATGTGACACAGCACTCCATGGAACGAAACATTCTCCCTGTTTAATTAACTCTCCCATTGGTCAAGCACATGTCCACATTCAACCATTATTTAATATACAAAGTCTTGGCATTTACGATCGCACATAAATAACCACAAAGAAAATTGCATAAGTAATTAAATGTGCTGTATGGTGACTCACTGTGGCTATATAAGTAATCTTTGATTATGCAGAGTATACATACATTTCCATTTAATAGCAACAAATGACTGAAAATAGCTGTGTGAAATCAAAAACCCAAAGAATCATTTTCTTGATACAGTATAGAGTGTCAATAATTCACACAGATGATACATTAAGACATTTGTGATTTCTTCCACAAGAATGTTAGGAGGGTCTAATGTTCATAAATAGCACATAGCACACAGATAATGACAACCACCATTCTGATTACAAGCTTCGGACATAAAGAAGAGTGATTTTCTTACTACCCAAAAGATCATTTTCACTTTTCTACAGGGGTGGCAGAAATAGAGAACTGCCTGGATACTGGTGCTCTTCTTATTTCTACTTTCTGATCTAGACTTCCTAACGTTAATACATCCTACTTCTTACTACATTTGGAATAGAACAAATAAAGGGGTGGGGGGAGAAAGAGAGACTATTGAAAAAGTAAAATAAAGATCCAGGAATATGAGATAACATGAAATTAAGCTAAGAAAATTGTGTTTCAAGAGGACTAATGTTATCTAGCTTGGGAAACAAATTGCCAGAAATGTAATGGCTTAAAATAACAGCCATGTATATTTGTTCATGATTCCGTGGGTTGTCTCTTGGGGCTGGGCTTAGTTGGGAAGGATTGTCACTGCCCACTCATGTCTATGGTCCTCAGCCAGCAAAGTGTCTGGCTGGGCCTCTCTGCACTCTCTCATGTCTGGGAGGCTAGCCTGGGGTGTTTCTTTGTTGCATTGTGTTTTGTTATTTACTGTAGTAAGGGCAACAGTAGAGAGCAACCTCCTGTTAGCAAGTCCCTTGAAAGTATCTGTTGGCTCCATTGGTCAACCACTGAGGGAATGTAGGAGAGGCTCACACATGCATAGAGGAGGGAAGTGTGAGGCGTTGTATTCCATTATTGTCGTAATCTACCCCAGATGACACAGACCGTGTTGTCATAGGCTGAAACAAAAAACAAAAACTGAAAAGGATGAAGACTGAGAAAGGGGACAAGTTTTAGGAGTTAGAGTGGGGCAAACCCAGACTGAAAAATTAAAGAAAAAAAAAAAAAAGTGGGGCGCCGCACGAATGGGAACAGGTTCTGCTCTTGTAGTAATTTATCGGAGAGAAAAAAATAAATGGAGAAACAAGACAATGTCAGAAATGGCAGTAACACTAGAGAAGATTTGTCACCTTGTTTGTTTGTCTGTTTTTATTACTTATTATTTATTTTAGGCAGAGGTAATTTCAGCAGTTTTATAGTCTGAAGAGATTCGAGAGGAAAATGTAAAAGTTTTTAGAGAAAAAGATCCAGCTATTCTCTAGGCAAAGATTAGTACATAAAAAAGAGAAGGTGAATTTCACTCTCCTTGAGCCTTGAACTGAGTGAGGTGCAAAGAACTGGAAAGTGTATACCTACATGTTAATGATTAGACCAGTAATAATGTAAGAAGGTGTTTATTTGCACATCAATATAACTAGCACTCAAATAAACTTCCCCGGAAATATCCCTTACCTTCCGTCTCTTTATAGCATGGAGCTCCCAGGTCTGGGAGATTTCCCTGATTTGCCACCTGTCATAACTGGATTATCAAGAGCAATGACGCTGTAGGACTCTGGGCCCTCAGACCAGGTTCCCTAAATGATTTTCGATTTACTGCCTTCCTGATTGAGAGGAAAGAGAACAAACATGTTCCATATCCCTGGAGCTTGATCCTTGGGAACTTAAACAAAGGTTCTCTGTTTGGGAAAAAAAAAAGTATGTAGTATTTATGGAGTTGTAGTTGAATAGTCTAGAGGTCAAGCACACAATATAAATAAATGCCTGGAATTTCCCAGTATCTCGGTCATTTATCCCATCAATACTATTGACACTATTTCTAATAAACCACATAGCAATCACTATGCAGTAGACAGGGAAAAAAATAAGATCCAGTTCTTATCTTTGGATAATTTAGAATGCTACAAACAGGGTGTTGGTTGATTACTCTCCCGACACAGTATTTACATAAACTATTTCCCACATTTCCCTTGCAGTTAGTGATATAAATAGCTTCAAGGGGAGAAAAAAAAAAAAAAAAAAAAAAAAAAAACTCTCTTATCCAAAAATTTTTTTTGTAAAACCAGTAAAATAAGATACTGATTTTTTTGCTTTTGAAAATGGAGTGGTTAAGAATAAAGTCACCTTGTCACTATAACTTCAAGAAAACCCTCCAACATCTCTTTATTTGTTTCCAAAGCTGGAGAAGCAAAAGGAAAGACCTAGTATATTGTGGCAGAAATGGAAAAATCCAATAAAAACATTAAAAAGCAGGAAGTAGCAGGTTAGAGGTATAAAAACCCATTTCACCTAGGGGAGAAAAAGAGAAAGTAATTTCTCACAAATGAAGGCAATCTGAGAACTGTCCTTTGCACTTAAACAAATGTCAAGTGGGAGATCAGACAGCAATGCTTTTCAGATTTATTTAGGCACCGGAATTATCTATGGGTCATGTATTTTAAAAAATGATCATTCCTGACCCCTTTATCCCCTTTCCCAAGGGCTCTAGATTTTGAAAGCTCCTTAAGTCACTATAAAAAAGTGGTTGTAGAGCAAAATTTTGAGAATTATGGACTGTAAGTGAGAGACAGTGTCTTCAACATGTGCACAGTGTCTGTTCCTTTCACCTCAAGCCTGCAGCCAGTACCTCTCTAGGTCCCACATAACTTCATGTGGAGCGTGTGCCTCAGATCTGCCCACAGCAGGCTTGTGGAGCTCAGTTTACCCTCTTGGGTTTTTGATGTGGTGTTGATTGATCTTGTTTTTAAATGGTCTTGGCTTCCAGTGTGCACTTCTACCTTTTTTTTTCCTGTGCTCAGTTGCAATTTGGGAGAATAAGAGTAAAAGGTGTTCCATGCCACCCTTAACCACTGGACATGTGAAAGGAGGCAAAGAGAGAGAAGACAGAGATGGTGGTTTTCAATACAGAGGCATTTCCTACAGGGCCACCACTGAGGTCAAACAGAAGGAAGAATCTGGGTGGACCACATGGCTCAGGACATTTGTCCTAGGAAGTAGCTGGAACAATTTCTGGGAAAAAGGGTAGAGGTGAGAGGATGATGGATCTAAGTCAAATACCTTTGTCTTGATTCCTCATTAAGGGCAGATTAAAGGGTAAGCCCTCAAGTGTTCAGAACCCTCTGCCTGGCCTCCTCCGATCCAGCCCTGTAAGAATTGGGACTTTGCTCAATATTGAGTGACACTGGGTTTGGACAAGATATAAACATGAAGATGAAGCCCCAGCTAAAGTCAAAATGGCATGGTAGGTAAATGCTCTGCTTACCTCCTCTTAAAACCACATCAAAATTACAACTAAACTACAAAACAACCAGCATTAAGAATATCCTGAAGTCCAGCTGAACCGAAGCCCTACAACTAAGGACATACAGGAAAAGACACCTCCAGACTGGTAAGAGGGGCAGAAGTGCTGAATGGGCTGGTCCCACATCTGCATGTGACTATTAAAAATTGGGAGGGATATATCGGCTGTGGAAGTTCCCCCCAGAGGAGCGAAGAGTTCCAGCCCAACACCAGGCTCCTCAACCCAGGCTGTCAGTGCCAAGGAGAGAAGTCCCCATAACTTCTGGCTGTGAAAACCAGCAGAGATTGTGGCTGAGTGAAACAGAGGGCAGCTACAGTCCCAGGTATTCCCCTTAAAGGGCCTGTGAACAACTTACTTGTTGCTGGACTCACTAGCTCTGAGCTCCAGTGCTGGGGCATCAGCTAGAAAGGTGTCAGGGACAGAAGGGGGGAAATTGAGTTGTCTAACTACAAGGCAAGTGCTGGAGAGGAAGATTTCTCCTGGACAGAGTAGTTGGTGGAAGCCATTTTTTTTTGTTGAGGCTTCCCCGCTTCCTGTGTGCAGATGCTGGCAGGCACCATATCCGAGTCTCCGTCTCCATCAATCTGGTTAACACTGTTCACCCTGCCATGGTGACTCTGAGACCCTGCCCCACCCAAATTTTGGGCACACCCAAACCACTTCCAGTGGCTTTTTCATATAAATGGCCTGCCTAGGGTCATGCTTTGGAATTTCCTAAAATCTTTCAAAGATTCATAACACTCAAACCAGCAGAATCTGGCTTTAGCATGCCCCATACATCTGGCTGAGCAGCTCTAAGCCTGGCACGAGGCACAGCTGGCCTTGGTTCATAGCTTGATCTCTCAAGGCACCTCCAAGCCCAATGCAGGTGCAGCCATCTGCAGATTGCCTTTGTGGCTCATGCCAGGAAGCCCTAGGCAGGGTACAGGCTTCGGCTGAACTTGGCCTGTGGTCAGGTCCCACCATGAGGCTGGCATGCCTAGTGGTCAGCTTTGGACCCAGGTGAAGCATCACCTGGCTGCCACCAGAGATGACACACCCAAAGGGCACACTGGGCAGGCACCACAGACCTGCTAAAGTGAATCCAGCTCTGTAGGGTCAGCCCCTGAACAATTATTCCTTCACTGTAGTTACAGCCAGTCCTCCCAACCAATGAGGCTGAGGATCAATCCCTCCCACTGATGTGCAAACAGCAACCAAGGCTCTACTGAAGGAGGGCACATACAACCCACACAAAGGACACACCTGGAGTACCCGGCTCAGGTGACCAGGAAGATTGCACCACTGAGCCCCACTGTACACCTGCTACATAAGGCCACTCTCCTAAAACTAGGAGACAGCAGCCTTACCTAATACATAAAAACAAACACAGGGAGGCAGCCCAAATGGGGAGACAAAGAAACATGTCCCAAATAAAAGAACAGAACAAAGCTCCAGAAAAAGAACTAAACAAAATAGAGGCAAGCAATCTACCAGACGAAGAGTTCAAAACACTGGTTATAAGAATGCTCAATGAACTCAAGGAGAATGTCAACAAAGAGACAGAAAACATAAAAATTGAGATAGAAAACATTTTAAAAAGTCAAAAATAAAGAATAGGAATACAATAACTGAAATTAAGAATACATTAGATGGGATCAACAGTAGATTAAATGAAGCCGAGGATCAAATCAGTGATTTAGAAGATAAGGTAGCAGAAAATACCTAAACAGAATAGAGAAAAGAATCCAAAAATATACGGATAGTTTAAGAGACGTCTAGGACAACACAAGAGTACCAACATTCACATGATAGGGGTACCATAAGGAGAAGACGGAGAGCAAGGAATTGAAAACCTATTTGAGGAAATAATGATGGGAAACTTTTGTAACCAAGCAAAGGAAATAAATATACAAGTCCAGGAAGTGTAGAGTCCCAAAAAAGATGAACCCAAAGAGGCTCACACCAGGACACATCATAATTAAAATTCCAAAGGTTAAATACAAATAAAAAATGTTAAAACAGCAAGAGGAAGACATTTAGTTACCTACAAGGGAGCCCCCACAAGACTGTCAGCTGATTTCTCAACAGAAACTTCGCAGGCCTGAGGGGATTGACACAAAATGTTCAATGTGATAAAAAGCGAGGACCTACAACCAAGATTACTCTACCCAGCAAAGCTATTATTTAGAATCAAAGGGCAGATAAAGAGCTTCCCAGACAAGAAAAAGCTAAAGGAGTTCACCAACACCAGACCAGAACTGCAAGGATTCTTAGAGGGACTTCTTTAAGGCAAATAAATAAATAAATAAAATATGATTAATAAAATGACAGTGAGTTCATCTCTATCAAAAATTACTTTAAATGAAAATAGATTAAATGATTCAATCAGAAGATAGAGTGACTGAATGGGTAAGAAAACAAGATCCTTATATATGCTGCCTATAGGAGATTTACTTCAGATCAACAAAAGACACACACAAGAAATGGAAATGAAAAAAAAAATAGGAGTAGCAATACTTATTCCAGATAAAATAGACCTTAAAACAAAGGCTATATAACAAAAGATAAAGAAGGACACAGTAATCCCACTTCTGGGTATTTATCTGAAGAAACTCAAAATGTTACTTCAAGGGGAGTTGTTTACCAAGATGCAGAGGCAGCCTGGGTGTCTGTCAATGGAAGAATGGATAAAGAGAAGGTGGCACATATATATTATACAATGGAATATTACTCAGCCATGGAAGGGAATAGGTTCTTGCCATCTGGGGCAGCATGGATAGACCTGAAGGGTGTTGTGCTGAATGGAGTTATGTCAGACCGAGAAAGACAGCTGCAATGTGATTTCACTTATATGTGAAATCAAAAGAACAAAATAAAAAAACAACACAAAACAAATTCATAGATACAGAGAACATTTTGATGGTTGTCAGAAAGGAGGGGCATGGGGGTTGGTGAAAAAGGGAAAGAGATTAAGAAATACAAATTGGTAATTACAAAATAGTCATGGGAGCGTAAAGTAAAGCATGGGGAATATAGTCAATAGTATGGTAATATCTATATATAGTGCTATGTATATGTATGTATATCAATGTCTAACCACTAGTCTGTATACATGAAATTAATATAAAATACCATTGAATGTCAACTCTAATTAAAAATTTTAAAAAGGGAGGGAAAGGTGAAGGGGAACAAGTGGTTCAAATTTCCAGGTGTAAAACAAGTAAGTCAAGGGGATGTAATGTACAGCATGAAGAATATAGTTAATAATATTGTGATAGCATGGTATAGTATCACATGCTTTGGGGACTTATCATGATTACTTCTTTAGGTATATAACTGTTGAATAACTTTTGTGTACATCTGAAACTAGCATAATATTATGTTAGCTATATTTTAATAAAACCATCAATCAATCAATCAATAAAGTTCTTACTTTCAAGGAACTCAAGCCTTGGGACACCATGGGGAATATAATTATGGATATGAAAAGTATTATAATAAGGTACTTATAAAGCAACATGGGGACATGGAGAATAAGCAACTGTCTGGAGAGTTATTGAAAACTTCATGAAGTAGCTTAGCATTTGAGCCGGTACCTGTAGGATGGGAGCTTGGTCACAGGCAGTGAAAGGTAAGGGAATTGGATATGGAGAAGCACAAAGAGTGACTGAAAATAGTTTCAGGGACCTAATGTAGTGATATGTGAGATGTGGTGTGGAGAACTGCAGGTGCTTTCAATGCTAGACAGAAGGATGACACCATCCAGAGGTTCAGTAAATGAATCAATATCTCATAACCCTTAGATATTTGATAAATAGTAAGAGAACATAAACACTTTGTAAATGTGTGAGAATGAAAGGTTATCTTTTAGTCCTTCTTTTTAGATCTCAACCTTTGAACACACCTGCAAAACAAAAAATTCCCTTACTTCACTGAAAGTTAATCTCTTTAAATAGTATGTGTGGGAATTAAAAGTATCTGACCAATGCCGCATGTGAAGTTCCTCCCCAGGAGACTGGGTCTGTCAGCATAGCTCTTGAACTCTTCATTTGAGAGCTTAGTAACTGGGCAGGGATTCAACAGTCTCTACTCTGAAGAGCTAATCAAGAATATTCTCCAAATCAGGATCTGCTCCATTGTCTTTCTGAGAAGAAAACACAGTTGGAGAGTACAAAACAAGAATGAATTCCTTGCTAATATTTCTTCCAATTAATTTGGATAAATTGGTCCAGGTATAATTAGGAGATGTGAAGAAAAGACGGATTGCCCCAACTAACAACAACAACAACAAAAATGTATCATAAACTTGGAACTAACTGGTCCTTAGAAAAATTTTGAACTATCTTGTTTATCTCTAAACTTTTCATTGTAAATTTCAAGTGAATATCTAGATACATAATATACTGCGACTGCCAAAAAAATGTATACCTATTACTTGTATTCATCTTTTGTTACCAGTATATATTGAGTATTACAATTTTAATACAGTTTCTTTTTCCTTTCTTAAAATGTGTATACATTTTTTAGCACCCTCTGTGTGTATTTATACCTAAATGATGTATGTGTGTGTATGTATGGATGGATGTGTATGTGTGTACGTGGGTTAATATATATATATATAACTATTTCCTTAGTCTTCCTATTATACATAAAAGCATACCTCATTTTATTGCACTTCACTTTATTGTACCTTGCACATAATTGCATTTTTTACAAATTGATGATTTGTGGCAATCCATTGTCCAGCAAGTCTATCAACACCATTTTTTCCAGCAGCATTTGCTCACTTTGTGTCTCTGTGTCACTTTTGGGTAATTCTCACAATATTTCAAACTTTTTCATTGTTATTACATTTGTTGTAATGATCTATGATCAGTGACCTTTGATGTCACTGCTGTGATTGTTTTGGGGCACCATGAAGCATGCCCATGTAAGATAGTGAACTTAATCGGGAAACGTGTGTGTTCTGACTGCTCAATCAATGGCCCACCCCTTGTCTCTCTCTCTCCCCAGGCCTCCCTATTCTCTGAGACACAATGAGATTGAAATTAAGCCCATTAATAACCAGACAATGGCTTCTAAGTGTTCTAGTAAAAGAAAAACAAACCTAGTGAAATCCAAATAAAATCTGTAGTTTAGTTAACAGTATTGTATGATGGTTAATTTATTTGTTTTAGTAACTTCATTATTATTATTAAGACTTTAATCTTAGGGGAAGCTATGCAAATTGTACATGGAAAAACTTTACATTATTTTTGCAGCTTTTCTATAAATCTAAAATATTTAGAAATATAAAAACAAACTAATCTTGTACAGGTAAAGACCACAGGGCCTCTGCAGAGGCCGATATGCTATTGCCCTGGGCATCCACAGCCAGGACCTGGCATACTTCCTGTGGTAGTCAACTCCTGCTAAAGGTAAACCACTGTTAACCATCACAAATCATGGCAGAAACTTTTGTATGAAGGAGAGATCACACGGTCAACCAAAAGAAGGATTTGGACCTGAAAATTAGAGAAAATAGACTAATACGAAAGAGATCTTAAGAAAGTGTGTTTCAAATGTTTAAAGAGCCTAAAAACCTAAACAACAGAAGAATAAGATAACCTAAAAGTTTAAGCAAACTTGAGAAAACCAAACAGTAATCTTTAAAAAAAAAAATAAAGGTCTTTAATAACATATATGTACACATACGCTGTATAATCCAATATTTTAAACATAGCTAAATAAATAATAATCACGATTATAATTACTATAGCCTGATATGTTTTAATAAATATTGCTTATATAATGTGGAAATGTCTCCTCATGGTGTGTGTGTGTGTGTGTGTGTGTGTGTGTGTGTGTGTTAGTTTATGTAAGCCGTATTATTTCCTGAGTGCGGTGATGATGGACAGCTTAGTAGGCTGCATAGGGGAAATTTCTCATTCATCTGGTTAAAAAAAAAAAATCTCTACCTCACATAATACATTACATAAGTAATTCCTGTTGGATTAAAGATAAAAAATATAGGAGAAAATATATATAATTAAAGTGTTACCCAATCATGAAGGGAAAATTCACCAATTTGACAACACAAAATTAAAGTATTTGGTTTAGCAAAAGATAAATAAAATGATATAGAAAGGAGAACAAATTGCAACCAATGATGAACATCTAGATAGCTGATATCCCTAATATTTATAAAGTTCTTCCTTAGGCATTGACTCATTTAGTCAACGAGTGTTTATTGAGAATTTACTTTGTGCCAAGCACAGATATACTCTGGAAATGCATCTGTGAATAAAGCAGACATGATCTTTGCCCTTATAAACCTAAATTTTAGTGGAATAAACTGCTTTTACTTTAAAAAGAGTAATCCAGAAATGAAAACACTGAGTGCAGACCAATCAGTAAAGAGTAAGAGTTATGAGATAATCAAAGGAGATCCAGAGGAGAAAATTACAGAAGAGGATCCAGTACATAGGATGAGCCATGAAGGCCTTGCTGAGCGGCAACAATTTAGCTGACAACAGAATAAGGTCACCAGCCATCTGACAAATGGAGACAGCAAGTTCAAGCCAACTGGAACGGTATGTGCAAAGTGTCTCAGTCAATCGAGCTTTATTTTCATTTCAAGTATTTTAAGAACTCAAAAAAAATCCAAAATGGTTAAAGTGAATTAGAGAACTAATGGCTCAAGTATATGGAGGCAAGTATAAGAAAGCAGTTATCATGTAGGATATGGTCAAAGTGTTTGAATTTTACTCTAAGTGCCATAAGGACTATTGAAATATTTTTTGGCAGGGTAATAAGTTTTGTGATTTATCTCCATTCTTGTTCTTGTGAGGGAATTGGGTGGTATGGAAAAATGGAACAGGGAAATTAGGTAAGAGATTGTCACAAAAGTATGCTGTAGTATAGGAAAAAGTGGTATTAAGGGAGCTGGAGATCAATGTCAAGTTTAAGGTATATGTTGAAGGTTGAATATACAAGACTTTTTAATAAATACGATGTATATTTAGGCACCTAGGTTTTTAACTTCAGTATGAATTTGTTTAAATAATAATTTTAAATTAGGCAACTCACAACATGGGAACTATAAATATTTAACAAACCTGTGAATGGATCTTTTACCTTACTAAAAATGTGACAGTAAAAAGCACAAAATAAACTATAAATATCAAAAGATTAATAATATCTACTGCTGGCATGGATACAGGGAAATGGGAATAATCATACGATATTTTAGAGGGCATGTTACCTTAAGCTTTCTGGAAAGTAATTTGGCAGCAATTATTTAATCCAGCAACATAACTTTTAAAAATTCATCTTAGATACTACAAATATGAATCCACAAATACATTTTACACAGAGATACTTATAGTAAATTATGTTCCTCACAGTATTGCATATCAAAGGGAAAAGTGAAATCGTTCCCAATGTTATCAATGAGGAATGTCTGAAAAAATGAGGTTATATTCGTATCTGGATTAATATTACCTTAAACTACGTTTTTGTGGTAGTTATTGAATGGTTCAAAAATAGGTCATCCCCCCCTTCTGGGTATGTGTACACTTCGCACTTTCTCGTCTTGAGGTTATGCAATGGCCAGGTGTCTCGGTTTGGCCAATGAAATGAGAGCTGCTCCCTTGAGCTGAAACCTGTGCACACTTTCTGTTTTCTTCTTCTCTACCATAGATATAACTTGCTTCAGTAAACTGGTAAGAGTAATATACAGCAGAGACCCAGGAAAGTTCAATAACTGCGTAGTTAAACAAAAAATAAGCCTTTATTGTTTCACAACACTGAAATTGGGGGATGGTTTATTATATATTACTGAAGCATAACCCCGCCTACCATAACTGATAAAAAGTCTTTTTATACTTAAAACATGCCCATGATATACTGTACAGTGAAGAAAGCAAGTTGCAGAATAACATGTATGTTAGAATCCTACTACTTTTAAAACAATGGAAAAAAGATATATGTTATCTGAGACAGGAAAAATATCACAAGGCAGACATACAAATGTTAACAACTGGTAACTTCTGGAAAGTAAGAAACTATAAGTATTATTTTTTCTATACACATAGTAATTTTATTTTGTAAAACAGGAAGCAGTTATTTGAAAACTTAAAAATAATACAGAAAAAGTTATCTGGATCAATCAGACAAAAACCATACTCTAATTCTATGCTTGTTGAAAAGGCTTGATGTGCATGAGGAAAGAAAGAAAGAAAGAAAGAAAGAAAGAAAGAAAGAAAGAAAGAAAGAAAGAAAGAAAGAAAGAAAGAAAGAAAGAAAAGAAAAAAGATCAATAAAAGTTGATAGCAAGTCCAGAAACAGATTCTTTTGGAATTGAGTACAGGTGAATTTTTATTTCAAGTCAGTGCAGGAATATATATTCAATGAACTGCATTGATATATTGGTTAAACATCTGAAAAAAAATTAAGTGAAATCCATGCTTCCTTTTTTTAATAAAATTAATTCCAGATTCATTACAGTCATGACTGTAATAAAATAAATCACATGGACAAATGGTATATGTCTAGTGGATTAGGATGGCCTTCTCACTGTGATGCCAATGCCAGAAAGAGTTATGAGGAAATTGATAGATTTGACTATGTAATCAATCAATCAACCAAATCAGTAAAAAAATCCATCAATTACAAAATAGGGAAATATTTGCCACACATGTAACAGTGCTCAGTCAAAAATGTATAAGCCTATACAATAACATGACAATTATGTTTCTAGATAAAATTCAGTGAAGATTACAAAAACAAGTATTTTATTTTATTTTATTTTATTTTTTACTGTTGGGCATTAGGGGTAATCTGGATGCCTGTTCCAGGGAGACCAAATGTATAAAATGTGATTAATGAACAGCACAGAATACTTCGAAAAAGTCAGAAGTAATCAACTAGATATACACCCAGCAATACAAATTACTTTTTTCAAAAGAACATGGTGATAAATGAGAAAGTTATAAAATAAAATGAGATGTCTAACATCATAAAAAGTTATGTAAACCAAATTCACATGTGCACAAAAGAACAAAACACATACAAAAACATATAGAAACAAAAAAATCTATACATTAAGTATGTTAGAATAGATATCTGTGTGGGAGGAGATTAGAAATGGAACAAGGGAAATGGAATATGTAAAATAAATATAAAACAAAATCAAAGAAACAAAACAGGATTGGACTTTGCCAAGACTAATGATAAAAATAAGCCATACCATTGATGAGTACAATTAACTCAACTAAATGAACCTGAAGTACAAAAAGTATATCACCAGTATTATAAAAATAGGCTAAGGCATGAGCTAATAAATTAATAGTTAAGAAACACAAATAGGTAGTAAATATATGAAAAACAGTTCACTTTCACTACCAATTAAATACTTACAAATTAATACAAAAATTGATATGTGTTTATTTATTGACTATTTCATTCACAAATGTAATACTGAGTAGGAAGTATCATTTATAATCATCGCTAATGGCACTACACAGCGGTAGAACATTTCCGAACCACTCAGAGGAGTGCCAAGCAACAGTTGAACTGAAGAATTTATTGCAACATTTATTATAAAAGCTGAAAGGGGAGAAATATCCAATACTTAGGGTTTTATCATACAAAGGTCACATAAAAAAATGAAATGTTATATACAGCTATTTAGAGTTAATGAGGTAGAAGAATTTTTCTCTTTGTCTCTGTATTCTTAAATCTTCCTGCAATTAACATGCAAAATTTTTGGCAAAGCATGTAACAAATAAATAATAAAATTAGGATAAATTAAACTGAAAGTAGCTTCAAAAATTAAGCTCTGCAGAAGGGAAGCTCTAATATTTATATTTCATTCTATGGCAAACAAAACTAGACTTTTAAGGTATTATATTTTGCTTTTTTTCATATAGATAACCTGAGTGGGCTTTCCTGGCTTTTAACTTTTTTTTTAATTAAAATTTATAGGGATGACAATGGTTAGTAAAATTACAAAGGTTTCAAGTGTACAATTCTGTAATTTCATACATTCCCTTCCTACAGTTTGAAATGTTTGTGCTTGCTATTAAAACTCTTCATGGACATTTACACTACAGGTAAATGGGAAAATAACCTTATATTTTTCTGCATTAAAATGCTTTTTGAAAAAATATGTGCTAACTCAGGCTAAAAAGCGTCTTTAATGGGAAATGGCATTAAAAGGTTTTTTCCCATTAAATCAGTTCAGTTCTACATTTTGATAAAATGTAAAATGAAACAATTGCAAGTTTGTATTTCATGTTATTTCTTAGTTAATGAGTAAAATTTATGGCCACCAATATTTTTATTAAAAATTTGCTTTTTTAGGAAAAGGATCTAAGATGGCAAAGTAGATAAATGCTGTCCTTGCCGCCTCCCATGAACACATTAAAATTACAACCAAATTATAGAACAATCAACATGGACAACCATCTGAAGTCTAGCTGAATGCAAGCTTTATGACTAAGAATATAAAGAAGAAGCCATGTTGAGACTGGTAGGAAGGACAGAGACGTGGAACAGGCTAGTCCCACACCTGCATGTGATGGTTGAGAATCAGAAGGGATATCTCAGCTTTGGAAGTCCCCCCCTCAAAGGAGAGAGGGTCCCCAGACTCAGACCAGGCTCCCCAGCCCAGAATACCAGTGCCAGGAAGAAGAGCCCCCACAACATCTGACTGTGAAAAACAGTGGGTATTCTGACTATCTGGGTGGGATAAAAGGCTGCAAGAAACATAGAAATCCTCTTAAAGGGCCCATGCATAGAACCACATACTCGCAGGCACTCACCGTGGACTTCGTTGGAGGGATGGTGACTCAGGAGGCAGCAGAGACATACATATAGGAAAAGATTGAGTTGTGTGGCTTCACAGTGAGGACTGGAGTGACAGTCACCATTTTTGCCTGTGTAGAATCCTTCTCTCATGCAGCCAACAGGCAGGCATTATCTTTCCTGTGTTGAGCCCTCCCCCACATGGCCAAATCTGAATCTGAATTGGCCTGGTGAGTTCTGCTCCCTCCATCCTGGTGACTCCTTGGGGCCCTGCCCCACCTAACTTGCATAATGCCAGAGACACATTCTTCATGAGCAGCCAGCCCCACCCAGTTGCACTTTTTCTTGGACAACTCTTACAGGCCCCATGCAGGCAGCAGCTGTCCTCAGTGTGCTGTGAGACTTCTGCTGACAAGCTACAGGCTCAGCACTGGCACCAAATGAGAATCTACATTAACTTGGTGAACACAACTCCTCCCACCCAGGTGATTCCTTGAGACTCTGCCTCACCCAACTCATGACCACAGGAGGCTCTATTAGCAGCAGAGCTTTACAGGAGCCAGGAGGTGGCAGCAGGCCTCAGGGTATCCTGGCTTTTGGTGGAGCTACCCCAGGCCTGGTACTGGTGGCTGCCATCCTCGGTTTTCAATGTGGTCTGTCCCACAAGCCCCCAAGTCCAGCACAGAGAGCAACCAACCATAGGTCACTTTGTAGCTCCTACCAGGTAGTCCCTGGATGGTCGCAGGCAGTGGCTGACTTGGGCCTGCATCAGAGCTTCTCCCAAGATACCCCAGAACCAACATACCTAGAGGTCATCTTCAGACCATAGCAGAGCACTACCCAATTAGCCCCACAAGCAGCACACCCAAAGGGCAATCTTAGTATGCACCAGATCTCACTGAGGCGAATCCCCGTAGGAGGTGTAAGCTCCTAGCACAGCAGCCCATATAAGCTGTGGACATGGCCAAACCTCACAGCCAGTCAGCCTGAGAGTCAATCCCAGCCATCCACTGAAGTGCTAATAACTATCAAGGCTCAAATATATTAGGAAGACACATACACCCACACAAGGGGCACTCCTGGAGCACTCTGCTCACATGACCAGAGGGACTTTGCCACGGGGCCCCAAAGCATATGTGCTACATAAGGCCTCCCAGCTAAGACTGGGAGATGGAGCAGACCTACCTAATACATAGAAAAGAAAACAAACAAACAAACAAACAAAACAACAGAGCGGCAGCTAAAATTAGGAAACAAAGAAATATATCCCAAATGAAAGAACAAAACTCCACTAAAAGAACTATAGGAATTGGAGACAAGCAGCCTAATAGATACAAAGTTCAAAACAATAGTTATAAATATGCTTAGTGCTCAGTGAGAACTTCAACAAAGAGATAGAAAACATAAATATGGAGATAGAAAACATAATAAAGAACAAGTCAGAATTGAAAAATGCAATAATTGAAATGAAGAATGCACTAGAAGGAATCGTCAGCAGGCCTGATGAAGCAGAGAATTGAATCAGTGATTTAGAAGACAAGGTAGCAGAAAACACCCAATCAAAACAGGAAAAAAAAATTTAATTAATTAAAAAAAAACTAGGGATAGTTTAAAAGAACTCTGGGTCAACATCAAGTGTAACAACATTTGCATCATAGAGGTACCAGAGGAGAAAAGAGAAAGCAAGGAATTGAAAACCTACTTGAAATAATAATGACTGAAAATTTCCTAACCTAAAGAAATAGACATACATGTCCAGGAAGGGTAGAGAGTCCCAAACAGATGAACCCAAACAGGCCCACACCAAGACACACCATAATTAAAATGCCAAAGGTTAAAGGCAAAGAGAGAATCCTAAAAGCAGCAAGAGAAAGGCAACTAGGAACTTATAAAGGAGCTCCCATAAGATTGTCAGCTGATTTCTCAACAGAAACTTTGCAGGCCAGAAGGGTGGGCATGAAATATACAAAGGGATAAAAAAGGACCTAAAACCAAAACTACTGTACCCAGCAAAGCTATTATTTAAAATTGAAAGAGCGATAAAGAGCTTTCTAGACAAGAAAAAGCTAAAGGAGTTCATCACCACCAAACCAGTATTACAAGAAATATTAGAGGGACTTCCTTAAGATGGAAAAAAATTTTTAAAATATGAATAATAAAATGGCAATAACTATATATCTAGCAACAATTACTTTCAATGTAAATGGATTAAATGCTCCAATTGAAAACATAAGGCTGCTGAATGGATAAAAAACAAAACCCTTACATATGTTGCCTGTAAGAGATTCACTTCAGATTGAAAGGTACACACAGACTGAAAGTAAAGGGATAAAAAAAGATATTTCATGTGAATGGAAATGAAAAAAAAAATCTGAGGTAGCAATAATTATATCACACAAAATAGACTTTAAAACAAAGGGTACAATAAAAGACAAAGAAGGACATTTACAAAATGATAAACGGTTTAATCCGACAAGAGGATATAACCCTTGTACACATTTATGCACCCAACATAGGAGCACCTAAATACACAAAGCAAATATTGACTGACGTGAAGGGAGAGATTGACAGTAATACAATCATAGCAGTGGTCTTTAACACACATTGATACCAATGGACTAATCTTCCAGACAGAAAATCAACAAGGAAACAGTGGACTTAAATGACACACTAGACCAGACGAATTTACTTGATATTTTTAGAGCATTTCAGCCCAAAGCAGCAGAAGGTACATTCTTTCCAAGTGCACATGGAAGTGCACATTTCAAGTGCACTTTTTCAAGACAGACCATAGGTTAGCCACAAAACAAGCCTCAACAAATTTAAGAAGATTGAAATTATATCAAGTTTCTTCTCTGATCACAATGGTGATCAAAACTAGAAGTCACTTACAAGAAAAAAAAACCTGAAAAACACATAAACACAGGGAGGCTAAATAACATCCTCCTAAATAATGAATAGGTCAACCATGAAGTCAAGGAAGAAATCAAAAGATATTTTGAGACAAACGACAATGAAAACACAATGACCCAGAATCTATGGGACAGAACAAAAGCAGTCCTAATAAGGAAATTCATAACAATAGAGGCCTACCTCAAGAAACAAGAAAAATCTCGAATAAATAATCTAGCTTACCCTTAAGGGAACTGGAAAAAGAACAGCAAACAAAGCTCCTACTGGATGGGACTAAATATTCACCAACGATACATCCTGTAAGGGGTTGACATCCAAAAGTCATAAAGACCTCATGCAACTCAATATAAAAACAAACAAACAATCCAGTCAGAAACTGGGCAGAGGACCTGAATAGACACTTCTCCAAAGAATATACACATCGCCAAGAGACATATGAAAAGATGCCAAAAGACATATGAAATGTCACTAATCATCAGAGAAATGCAAATTAAAACCACAATGAGATATCAACTTATATGTGTCAGAATGGCTATCATCAATAAATCAACAAACATCAAGTGTCGGTGAGGATGTGGAGGAAAGGGAACCCTTGTGCACTGTTGGTGGGATTGCAAATTGGTGCAGCCACTGTGAAAAACAGTATGAAGTTTCCTCAAATAATTAAAAGTAGAACTACCTTATGACCCAGCAATTCCATTTCTGGGTATTTATCCAAAGAAATCCAAAACACTAATTTGAAAAAAACATATATATATATATATATATATATATATATATATATATATATATATATGCACTCCTATGTTCATTGCAGCACTATTTACAATAGCCAAGACATGGAAACAACCCAAGTGCCCATCAACAGATGACTGGATAAAGGAGATGTGGTACATACATATAATGGATTATTACAAGGCCATAAAAAATGAAATATTACTCTTTGTGACGACATGGATGGACCTAGAGGGTATTATGCTAAGTGAAATAAGTCAGACTGAGAAAGACAAATACCATATGACCTCACTTACATGTGGAATCTAAAGAACAAAACAAATTAACAAAACAAAAACAGACTTGTAGCTACAGAGAACAAAATCATGGTTGCCAGAGAGAAGGGGGGTGGGGTAATTGAGGGGCTGGGTGGAAAAGGTGAAAGGATTTAGAAATACAAACTGATAGTTACAAAATAGTTATGTGGGTATAAAATACCGTATAGAGAATACAGTCAATAATATTGCAACAGCTTTGTATAGTAACAGGAAAAAATAATTGCCTTTTTTAGAGTAGTATTAGGTTCACAGAAAAATTGAGCTGGAGGTACAGAGATTTCCCACATCCCTCTGCCCTCACACATGCACAGCCTCCCATTATGAATATCCTCCAGCAGATGGTACATTTGTTACAATTGATGAACCTATATTGATACGTCATTGTCACCCTAAGTCCATAGTTATTCTTGGTGGTGTACATTCCATGAGTTTGGAAAAACGTATACTGATATATATTCATAATTACAGTCTCATACAGAATGTTTTGACTGCCCTAAAAACCCTCTGTGCTTGCACCTGTTTATCCCTCCCTCACCTCTAACACCTGGCAACTGCTGATCTTTTTACAGTCTCCACAGTTTGCCTTCTCCAGAACATCACAGAGCTGAAATCATACAGTAGGTCGCCTTTTCTGATTGGATTCTTTCACTTAGTAATACAGATGCTTTTCAATTACAAGGAGGTTACATCCTGATAAACCATTGTAAATTGAAAATACCATAAATGGAAAATGCGTTTAATACACCTAACCTGTTGAACATCACAGCTTAGCCTAGCCTACCTTACATGTGCTCTGAACACTTACATTAGCCTACAGCTGGGGAAAGTCATCTAACGCAAAATCTATTTTACAATAATGTGTTGAATATCTCCCATAATCTATTGAACACAATATCCAAAAATGCTGGCGACACTGTACACTGTACTGTCTTGGTTGTTTAACCTGATGATTACATGGCTGGCGAGAAACTGCGTCTCGCTTCTGTGCCTAGCATCAGGAGAAAGCATGTTCTGCGTATCACTAGCCCAGTAAAAGACCAAAATACAACATTCAAAGCACAGTTTCTACTGAATGTGTATTGCTTTGGCACCATCATAAAGTTACTAAATCATGTTGAATTGAATCATCATCAGTCAGGCGCCATCTATAGTCTTTTAAGATTCTTTCCTGGCTTTTCATTGCTTGATAGCTTATTTCTTTTTTAGCACTGGGTAACATTCCGTTTTCTGGATGCACCACAGTTTATTTATCCATTTGCCTACTGAAAGACATTTCGGTTGCTGTAAAGTTTTGGCAATTACGGATACAACTGTTCTACACATCTGTGTTGTGGGTTTCTGTGTGGGCATTAGTTTTGAACTTCTTTGGGTAAATCCCAAGGAGGGCAATGATTTTTTTTAAACACAGATATTACTTTTTCCTCAAGCTTATTGGAAGTTTCAGGTATCCAATATTGAACATCGCACACTCTAATAACTTTTATTCCCTATGGTATGAAAAAATAGTTTTATTCTGAGATGAACGCTGCTCCTCTGTCTTTGCCAATGAAGTGTCACTAATGGCACAAATATGCCCTTGACTTTATGTGGCCACACAAACCTGTATTTTATTTCCTTCTATGCAATTCTCCTTCCTGGTGTTAGATTTACTTACTTTTGAACAAGATGTTTGTGCTATTTTCATGGACACTGTCATCCACAAAGACAGAGATGATTAAGGTGACAGCACAAGAGTCCCAGACATAGGTCTGGACAGCTGAGTATAGTAAGACTCTAAGAGGGAAAGCGCTGGAGAAGCTGTATCTTGCCATCAGAGTTAATCACTTTTGTTTGTCCCTCTGCAGCTATGGGGGGATGAAGAATTCATTCTTTTATTTGTGGCCTGACAACAGTGTAAGGTTTTACGGAGGACGTGGCCAGGCAATGGTAATCTGCAACCCACACACAGAAAACATTGAGCTAAAATCTTCATAATTAAGTGCATGTGATGTAGCAGGGTCATTTAGAAAGATGATTCATCAGCAGTAGGTGTAAACTGGTTCACTAAACCTAACTCTTAAAGGGAAGGAAGAGATAAAATAGTTTCTTGATTCCACTTTAGGCTGGTAGCCAGGTGATTCACAGCCCTTAAGAGCCCTGATTCAGACTTCATTTCTCATCGCTGATAGGATGCTGGAGTCTTCTGCCAAACAATTTATCTTTCCACACTTCAGTTATGTAAATCTCTGAAATAAGTCTCTAACAGAGGTCTAGGGACCATGCTACATGGAAGTCTATGTTCCAAAGTATGAATACTTTTCTTCTTTATAATTGAGTTTGTGTCTTTTTTTGTAAAGGGTCCCCTTCCTCCCCCCGCCCCCCAATGTTATTGCACACGTGGGAACATCGTGTGGTGAGCACTGCTCTTCTTTGGTGCCCCTGCATCTTCCTGCAGACTGGCTATGTCGTCTTCATCTTATGCTGACTGAGCCCCAGCAGCCCAGAGAATTCTAGTACAACAGGCTCTCTTTCCCTCTGGGCAGCCCTTAGTCTCCACAAAAATCTTTACCCTTTACTCTTCAAAGGCCACTTTCAGCAAGTTGCCAATTAGAAAAATGTGAAAATCTGGTTAACAGCTCACTGTAGTTCACTGTTGTTCCCCTCAGGACAACTTGCCCTGGAAAGGGATGGGTCCTTAATGTTAGGCACGTTCCTTAACTCAGAGCAGCAGGAGTCTCAAACTCAATTTTTAGAAATGCAAGTTCCCAAGGTACCAGACTAAATATGTATGCTTTAAAGAACCTCCTGAGACCAAGATTGGAAAATGAGAACCATTTGCCTGGAGCAGACATGTGTCTTACCACCATGTTCAGCCACAGAGTTATGGCTAAAGCAAGGAGCTTTTTGTACCCCTCAAATGCTTCTTACCATGACCCCTAAAGACGTTTCTGCCTCCAATGTATATAACTTGTAAGTGTTATAGCTTGGCATTTTGCCAAATTCTAGGAAGGAAAAAAATCAAATAATGAATATTATTCATCCATTACCACCTGTGCGATAAATTACACTCTAGCTCAGGATCAATGTTAGAACATTTGCTGGATGTTTATTGCAAAACAGCTAAATCTCTTAGAGAAAATTGCATTTACTTCACCAGCAAGGTGATACAATTTTTGATATCACTGATTCTTCACATAGTCCAGAATCCAGTGGTTTCATAATATTTTTATTAGTTTATTGCAAAGGCTTTTATTATTTTTGTTCCTAACGTAACATTTTTTCGTTACAGCAAACTTAGAAAATGCAATGGAATAAACTCCAATGTTTATGCTACTACTGTAAGTATTCCAGGAGCTGCTCTAAACCCTCTTCTATCTGTGAACAAGCTACATGAAACCCATGTGGTCAAGATGGCAGCCTAGGGTATAGGAGAACAGATAATAATGAAACACATAAGTTCTATGAAAAAAGAAATTTGATTAGTGGGGCTAAGAGGGTCTGGAAAAGGAGAGCTATTTTAGATTGGGTGGTGAGGGAAGACCTCTCTGAGAAGGTAGCATCTGAGATGATATCTAAATGATAAGAAGGGTCTCATCCTGAGATACTTTGAAGATTCAAAACCCAGGCATCAAACCCAGAATCAAAACCGGCAACGCAAGAGGTGGGTATGCACGTGACATATGTGAGGAGTGGAAGGAGGGTCAGTTTGATTGCAGAATGGCCAAAGAAGTGGAGACTGATAACAGAGGTGCAGAAGAGATTGGGGTTACATCATGGAGGGCTGCACTGTCCAATATGGGAGCCATTCATAGCCACTGAGCGCTGGAAATCCAGAGAAGTCTGAGTTGAGACGTGCTGTATGGTGGCCCACATTACACTTTCATGGATAGCTCCAACATAGAGCCTTGAGAATCACAGTCAGAAGTTGCAGTTAGTTTTAAGTACAATCAGAAGTATTTAGAAGATTCTCAGGAGGTGATATGATTCACCCTTGAATGAGATTACATTGATGCTGTGCAGAGAGGACAGGAAGGGGAATGAGGAAAGCAGGCCTAAGATTACTGATGGTAGTTAAACTACACTAGTATAAATAAAGATGGAGAGGAGAGGGTAGTTTCAGAATTTATTTTGGATTGAGCTATAGGGAAAAGAGATGATTCCCAGTTACTTAGTGGATGAACTGGATGGTTATGGAGTCATTTAATGCGATGGGAAAGACTGGGGTAGAGCTGGGCTTGAGGGGCGGGGGTGGGGCAAGGGTTCTGTTTTGGAAATATTTCGAGAGGCCTATTAGCATCCAAGTAGATGCTTCAAAAGAGAAATCAAGTAGAGAAGGAGTGGACCAAGGCAGAGGGGCCAGGGAGTTGCAGGACGATAAGTACACGGTCATGTCCCAGAAGTCAAGTAAATAACTTGCTTCAAAGGGCAGAAAGTAGTTCATTGTATCATGTTCTGTTCAGTAGGGAAGGAAGGTGTGAGCAGAGTAGGTGCCGTGACGTCTGGCAATGTGGACATAGCAACCTGGACGATAGCAGTAATAACAAATGTTCAACTGAAGGGGGTGGAGGAGTAAATGGGAAGTGATAAAATTAGAAAATAGAAAAGAAGTTAGCAGTTCTTGCAAGAAAAATTTGTTGTACGGAAAAATGTATTGTCTGTAGTTTTTGTTGTTGTTGTTGTTGTTTTAAGATAAGACATATTAGGGCTTACCTGTGCGCTAAAAATAATTATTCAGTGAAGCAGGAGAAAAATGATACAGTAGAGAGAGTACAGTTGTAGTAACAAGGTTCTTAAGTAAACTGGTTGGAACAGGATCCAGGCCACAAAGGCAGGATTGGTCTTAGCTAAGACTCATTGTGTGTGTGTGTGTTTGTGTGTGTGTGTGTGTGTGTGTGTGTGCGTGTGTGTATGTGTGTGTGTGTGTGTGTGTGTGTGTGTGTGTGTGTGAGTTTACAAGCCTCATATGATAGCAATCTGTAACACTTATAGACACATTTGGAATGCCTTGATCCATGTGTTGTAGCTTCAAATGTCACTACAGAGAACGCTCCTTCCCCTTTGTAAAGGACATGTCATTTCACTCTGGGAACTTTTATGATATGATACTTAAAAGTCTCCTAAAAATGTGACTTGCTTACGTCTTTTACTTAATTCATTATTCTGAATACTCAATGATTCATTTCAATCTAAAGATTCATGCCCTCCACTTCGGAGATATTTCTGTATTCTTTCTTTGGCTATTTCCTCCTCTCCAATGTTTATTTTCTCTCATTCTGTTATCCCTATTATTTGGGTGTCCCATGGATTGTTCTTGAATGACCACCCTCATTTCTTATCCAGTCAGTTGCCTATATGTTCTACTTTGTAGCAGATTTCCTTGATTTTAACACCCCAAAATGTTTTGCTTTTCTTAACAAACAAACAAACTTTTCTATTGGTAGTTTTAATTTCCTAGAGTTCTTACTCTTAATCCTCACAGCATTTTGCTTTTCCTTTATGGGTTCAATATCTTATGTCTTTGGGTTTATTAATTACAGTTGTGTATGTATTTTTTTTTAAGTGTTCTTTGCTTTCAACATTGCTTCTGCTCCTTTTGAGTTCCTTATGTATTATTTGTTTATTGGTTTCTCCCTTTCATGTTAGAGACCTTCCTCAAAAGCTTTGAGATTCTTCGCTATCTGTTCATATTGAAAAATTGCTTTTACTCTCAGTGTGAATGTCAGAGCGTAACGACTGGTAGAATCCATTATAAAATTATCAGATAGACTTTGGAGACCACTAATGGGAAGATTTGATTTCCTGTCTAGAATGCTTCAGTTTATCTAGAGAAGGATCCCTCAGATTCTTGATCTTGTGTAGAAACCTGACTGCTGGTTTTCTACAGCCAGAGAAAACCAGGAGGAGAGAGATTGGGAGGAGGGACTTCCACTTCACGTGGCTTGATAATCTTGCACCTCACCCTACATCTTCAGTACCTGGGTTTCCTTAATCTAAGCCTCTCTATTACCGTTTCTCCAGAGGGCATGTTTTCTGTTGCCACAAAGCCTGGAAGCTGTATTTGTCTGAAGATAAGAGGTGGGAGGTGAGCATCCAACTGCTTCTTGTGTAATCTTCCAAATCCCTCCAGGCATCCACCCATCCCCAAACACACTCCTTCCTTAGTCATGGTTCCACAAATTCACAAGTATTCTCAAGAATAAAGCAGCTTTCTTCTAATTGATAACCCACACTTTGTAGATATACGAGGTATGATAAAAAATACAGTGAATATTTAAATAACATTATTACAGTAAAAGATACATTGCCATTAATCGCCCTCAAAATATTCCCCCTCACTTCGAACACACTTATCCCATCGTTCTTGCCACTTTCTGAAGCAGTTCTGGAAATCTTTTCCGTAAGTGCTCCGTGTCACACATCACTTCTGTTACAGCAATCTCTGTCAAATAAAAACATTACTATGTGTCCCCATCCCTTATTCACCAGATCTGGCACTGTGTGACTTCTGGCTCTTCCCCAAAGTCAAAATGATTCAGGACATCGAGGCAGCCACAACAGCACAACTAAAGACACTCACGAAAGAGGACTTCCAGAACTGCTTCAGAAAGTGTCAAGAATGATGGGATAAGTGTGTTCAAAGCAAAGGGGAGTACTTTGAGGGGGATTAGTGGCAATGTGTCTTTTACTGTAATTTTTTTTAACATTTAAACATTCACCATATTTTTTGATCACCCCTCGTATGTATTTCATCTATCTCTACTTTGATAAATAATTTGATTCCTACTTTGTCTTTCCATCTTCACACATTGTAATTCAGAATTACAGATGTCTCCTAATATAATAAGAGAACAAAGCATTGTTTCTACTTCCTCGCAGAGACAGCGACATTGCTAAATTGCCATCTTAACCAGAAACTGTTGAAATTAAATTTTAACAATGATGTTCTTTTTAACAATCAATATTCTTGAAAATATTGTCTTTCAGAAACTCTAAATAGCAATGTTTAGAGTTTGCGTATCCCCATATCCATCCTGTATATTAACTTCTATTCTAAACATTAATCAAAGTCATATGGAAAGAACAACATCTTGTTCGAATTGCATACTTAAAACCCAGAGGTGTTATTATCTTATCAAAAAAAGAAAGACAAATTCAGAACCAGAGAGGAAAGCAAGTAATTCTGCTTTTCTAGTGAAATAGGGAGTACTCCCTGCAGGAACTGATATACCTTGAAAGATTTGCCTATCTTTTTAAAAGGCATTTAAAGAGGGGATTATGTGTATACCACAAGAAACGGAAGCAAAAAGGAGACCAACGTGTTCAGAGAATAATGAGATATTTAGGAAGACAAAAAGAGATAATACATGAGAAAGGATTTTGGGAAAAGTAAAAAGTTTACATAAATTCAAAGAAGCATTATTTTTATTGATATCAATTCCATCTTCTTCCTTGGGGTTTTCATCTTCTCCATGAATCATATACATACCTAATGGTCTAGTTTACAAGGAACCTACAATATACTTTAAAAGATTCCTAAAAGAGATTCAATTCCAATTTCACAAGAATTACTGCTTAATAGAGAACTCATAAAACAGTGTTTTGACTATTTTTTTCACAGTTAAGAATTAGGCTAGTCAATGGTTGTGATGCACCATGCAAACTCCCCTGAGTCCAGCTGATTCCAGCTTATGGGTGGTAGAGAGTTCCAAGCACACTGCCAGTGCCCCAAATCTTTGTGCCCTCTCTTTGATATTCAAGGCCTTCTCCTAAGCCACAGGAAGCCATTCAGTGGCAAGCTGGCTCAGCCTGCAAATGTGGGGGAGTTATCTGTGAGAGGAATCCTGCGTAAGTGGGAGACAGGAGTATTGATAAGTGCCCCCGCCTCCAGCCCTCTATGGGGGTTCCTGTGGTTGAGCTTCACCTGGTTACACTGATAACTGGATCATCACAACACAGAGCTTTCTCCTCTTCCTTCTTTTTCTCTCCTTTTCCCCACTCTTTTACTTCTGCGCCTTGACATTTCCTCTTGAAAAATTTACCTATACCCAATCCCTGTTCTCAGCCTGTGCTTTTGGGGAAACCAAAATAAAATATATATTTAACAGATTATGTGCCTCTACTATTTACCTATTTTAATTAACTCCATATAATTCTCAGGCATCTAGGCTTTTTCATCTCTTTATCTTAAAGACTGAAGAATAATTTAAAATTATGGACTTTTTTGAACATGGCATTGATTATTTATATTCAGAAGAAAGATTAATCAGTGATACACAGAGGAGGAACATTGAACTAAAAACCAGAAAACCCATGTTTTAGTCCCAGATTTTGCATTACCTAGTCGTGAGACTATATGAAAGTCATTTTATCTCTCTAAAATCTCAGTTTCCTAATCTATTGAAATGGAGTCTTTGATGGAGAAGGTTATGCCAAGGCACTGATTTTACGATTCCATGAAATTATAGACGTGGGCCTGCTTTAGGCAAAGCTGTTAGTGGGGCATGTTGACAGGTGGTCATTGCCATGTTGAAAGGTGGCCTTTGGCCATGGTTTGGTGCCTCACCTGTGGCCTGCCATCCTCATGCCTGGACCAACTTCTCACCAGCATCCAATCCAAATGTGTCCCTTGCTTGGATAGTTCCTAAATCTCTATAGCCCATGGCTTTAACGGTGCATAATATTTAATTTATGTAAATAGCAACTTCTATCTGCTTCTAGGGAATATAGTATAACAAAGTAAACCATTAACAGGAAATTCACTCAGGACAAGGCTGTGAGTCCCTTGCTGACTTCACCCTCGCCCCTTTTTTGTTATAGGGCACTTCTTAGGTAACACACATGAATGTGAGTGACCTTCCCACACAAGTCACCTGTCTTTGTACTGTTACTCAACAGTACCTTCAGAGGAAATGTTTCTAGACAAAGGGAGGGGGAGGGGTATGTGGTGGGGTGGAGCTGAGACGCAGGGAAGCCTTTACTGTACTTTGTAAGCCATCCCTGTAACTAACCTGCTGCCAATCAGACTGGCTGAAAACTCGCTCTGACTGAAGCCTTCAAGGAGGAAGTAAAATAGTTCCTTTGTTCTGACTCTAGAAATACTGAAAGGAAATTCCTGTTCACAGCAGGTGATTAAACAAGTTTTATTAGAGGCCATTACATGGAGCCACTAATGTAGCTTCATTACAATAAAATGGTTTGTTTTTCCCATTTTTCTCATTCTGTAGCTTTCAAATAGCATTAATTAGATTTATTAACAATTTGATAACTCCCAACTGGCTGCCAGAGTCTTATAAGAACACTTTCACAACTTGTTTTTGTGTGTGTGTGTGTTTTTTACTGTCCTTGGAAATCTTCATTTCCTGTTCTCTTAAAGCAGTAAAACTCAAATCTTCTCACCCTAAGACAGAGGAGCACAGATTTGTATCCTGGGGGAAGGGTGACCATGTAGCTCCAAGTATCTAAGCACAACTCTGAATTACTCCTTCATCTTAAAAACTCATGAATTAGCCTCCCACTCAGTAATAAGCCTCAACTTGTATTAATTTCAACATTATGTAACACTATTTACTAATTACCCTACTAAAATCGTTAAGGAGAAATAATGTAATTTGAATTTTATGCTTTATTATTATACTTTCCATCTCTTTGCAAGGATGCAAAAATAGAAGTCGTTCTCTTTCTTCGCACGCGTGATACCTCTAAACCATTCCTGTACCACTCAACTGGGAGGTAAATTTCCTGTTCCGTATGAAGCATATTTTTGTGCATCTGAAATCCTGTAGCATGTCTAAATATGGAATTCCAATGTCAACCCCTTTATCCTTGCAAGAGAAACGTAAGGATCAAAATCAATTGTCTATCAAGTGAAACTAGAAAAAAAAGGGGGGGCGGGGGCGGCTGCTATGGTCTTTGCATCTTCAGGCTTCAGAACTCCGATGTTTTTAGCCTGACAAGCCTGCATCAGCTGAAGCAGTCCAGGCATCGTTTCTGCTGTTGGACTCTGACCTGCCACAACCTCCAGCTCACAGTTTCAAAGTGAGCACACAGCGTGCAACAGAAACCCTCGTTTCTCTCCCTGTGTTCCTTTTACTTACTAGTACCTCACACTCACCCTTTTACTTTGTCCTTCCTTCTACTTTGCAAACCCATCACTGCCCGCTTCAGAACACATTTTGTTTCTACCCCACACTCTTCTGCTCCATAGATACCATTGTTGTGCAGCATCTGAGAAAGGCAGAGGCGTTATTCCTCCTTACCCTTTAGCTACTCTTTTTTGTATTATGGAAATCATTACTTTTTTTTACCTAATTAATTATTACTCTGCTATACATAAATTCAGTAAGTTTGATGGCAAAAATCTACCGAGTGCTTTGGGTATCACGGAATGGAAACCTCTATATAAATGCCTGTAATGATTCTATTAGATGAAGACACTTTAGGGTATGTTTTATTGGCCTATTAATAAATGAATGGAGTGATAAAGATACCTGGCGAGAAGCCCTGTTTTTGCAAGCACAGAAGATGTGGGTTAATGGAGTAATTAAACATACTTCAATATCCCAGGGCTCTAAGTATTGGAGAAAGGTAAGCGAATGACTAACAACAGTAAGACAACTGTAAACACAGAGGAATGACTAGAAGTTTAACTTCTGTAAAAGTGATAATGAAATCTATGACAGAATTTCAGCCAATTTGTAGGGGACCAGAATTGATACCTTTAAATCTTTTCTTGTCAGAAGAGTTACCTCGCTTTACTGAGGTGAAAGATATATAGAGAAATATTCCTCCAAAAGAAGCTGACAGGAGGTCAGTATTAGATCACTTGGGGGAATAGTGGTCAGAAAGCATCTCTGAGTGATGTTAGCAGTTCTCTGACTATGAGATGTTGAGGTGATAGGACCATCTTGAAGCCATAGAAAATGTGAGGGTTGTAAAACAAAGTGTGAGTGCAAAATGAGAACTCCATCAGTGCTGGGAAATGGTGCCCTGGGGAACGCACAGACGCTCTGCACCCTCCCCACACACCTCACCCTCTGCATCTCTCCATCAGTGTCTTTTATCATATCCTGCTATCCACTCTCCTAGCATCTCCACATGTTCACCAACCAAGAAGGCTTCAGAACCCTGTGCTATTGGGATTTTTATGGAGGCTTCATCATGTAGGCATGTTCTATCATTAACTCCATTTCCAGGCCCTCTCCCGTCTCTGGAGAAGGGGGTGATGCTGAAAGCTCCTAGCTTCTAATCATGGCTTGTTCTTTCTGGTGACCAGTGCCATCCAAATGCCCTCCTTTATTCTAATGAGGGGTGACCTCATTATAATAAAGGATGCTCCTAGTGCTCTTATCACTTGGAAAACTGCAAGGGTTTTGGGAGCTCTGTTTAGACACACACTCCTACACAAAGCTACACAAGCACATACACCAACACGTATCAAATTGCGCACTTTAATGTGTACATCTTGTTGTATGTCAGTTATACTTCAATAAATCTATTAAAATTATTGTACACTTTCCTTCCTATTTATTTCTAAACCCATTATAATTTGGCTTCTAACCATATCACTTCAGAACAACAGCTTCAGTAAGGTGTTCATTTTTTAAATTTGTCTATCTATCAATCGATCTATCTTTCTAAAAATTCTGATTTTACCAGACGTCTCCAGTGCATTTGATAATTGTGGTAATTCTCACTTCTCAAATGCCTTTACTCTGCTGGCTTTTGTGACACTAAATCTTCTAGTTGTCATGACCTTTCTTCTGTAAGGACTCCTCTTTTCCTTTCAGATTTCTGAGCTGCGGTGGTTTCCCAGGATTTCATTTGCACCTCAGCTCACACTGAACGTGCTTCCTGAACATTCTCTTTGACTCCCACTGACTCATGTGCCTTGTACATGCAGGCGGCCCACATCTACATACATCCCTGGCATGAGACCCACATTAAACCTTCGGATCTTATTTCCAAATGCTTGATGGACCTCACTACTTTCATTTCCCAAAGAAAAGTGAATGTAACAAATGAAACAGTGAAATCACCGTCTTCACACGGAAACAAAGCCATCCTCCTGGACTAATAGTTTGGGTTTTAAATATCATATTCCACCTGCCACCCAGGAATCACCTTGGGCGATCTGTCCTCTGCAGTCACTTCCTCATCATTTTTTGCTTTATATGCATTGAAACAGCTGCCCAAGTAACCCCCTGCTTCTAGTCAGTTCCTCATCAAGCCATGTTTCTCATAATGGCTGCCATTGTGCTCCTCAGTGATGCTTTATTAACCACAAGATGAAATGCAGTCACCTTATCCCGGCAATCAAGACAAACACCTCAAAAGTCTGGCCTTATCAACCTTGTTGGCAAATACTTACCTTTACCTTCTGCCCTGATTGTATTGAACCTCTCTTGCTGCTCCCCTCACACCGTGCTGCAGAAAGCCACTGTGTTCTTATGCCCATTATCTTTTTGCCGGGAGTACTCATCCTCACTCTATTTCCTGGACAACTTTTCCTTGCCTGTTCAGATTTGCAGGAGGCTTCAACTCTGCAGGAAGCCTCGTGTCATCACTCGCCACCTCAACCACACCACTCTCACTTCTGTTGGGTCCAGAGCCATTTTCTGGGCTCCCAAAACACCATGGCTTGATCTAAATGAGTCTACTCGTTATTTATTTATGTTATAATCAGGTTTAACAGAAAGACTTCATTTCTTTCTCTTCCTATATCTAATGTGTCTTAGGTACTGTGATAGCAATTTAAAATCAATTACTATGCTAAACATTCCTTTGAATCAACTATCCACGTTTATGGTATAATTTAGGAGACTGAGATTTAAAGAGATTAATTAAATAACTTAACCAGTTATTAATTGGGGATTCAACTCATCTATGTAACTGCAGAGCCTAAGTTCTTACTTGCCACTATAACCAGTTTTGTCCTCCCTCCCTCCTCCTATTCTTCCACCTCTGTCTCTGTCTCTCTGTCTCTCTGTCTCCTGTCTCTGTCTCTGTCTCTCTGTCTTGTCTCTGTCTCTGTCTCTGTCTCTGTCTCTCTGTCTCTGTTTCTGTGTCTGTCTGTCTGTCTGTCTCTCTCTCTCTCTCTCTCTCTCGCTCTCTCTCTCTCACTCTCTCTCTCTGAAATTGTGTGTTCATCTTAGTATCCCTAAGAATGGGACCAAGCACAGTTGACATTCAACAAATACTTGTTCAGTGAATAAATGAATTATAACATCTTCTCAAATGTCTTTCCACTGCGTCATTTACTGGCCATTAAAGTAAAACTGGAAATAAATAATAACTTTTTAGTGGGAACAATTCTGAAAATTCATCAGCTCCAATTTGATCAAAATTTCATGTCAAGAAATTAAATGTCTGGTAAGTTTTATTCTCCAATGACCTTATTCATTTGTCAGTCTTGAGAGTGGAACACATATGAATCTTAATAATATGAAATATTAAAATATATATTAAATAAAACACATTTTTACAAATGGGAAGAGGCTGAAAATATAATGAGTGGCAAAACTCATTATATCTCTATCTCTACATTATCTGTCTATCTATCTATAGAGATAGAGCTATCAGAACCATATCTATGTAACTATCATAGATAGATAGATAGATAGATAGATAGAGAGAAAGAGAGAGACAGACAGACAGACAGACAGATAAATAGATATAGAGATATCAGAAGACTGGGCTGGTTGTGAAATTTTGGAATGGGTACAGGGAAAAAAATCTGAGAAATGAAAAATTGGTTGAAATGTTGGTAAAAACTTACTACCTAAATATCCTTAGAAACAACTTAAAGATATACCAAACTTAAAGGAAATTAAAGAAAAACTTGAGTCAGTATGAAGGAATGATGTGGAATGAGTTCTAACAGCAGTAGTGCTTCTAAATCCTGCAGCCATGTGCCCTCACTGAGCGCACAGGGTTCAGAGATAAGAAACTGATTTCATGGGTTTGTGTACTTTGCGTTATCTTTGGTTTAAAGGAAGTTTAATTTTGGCATGCATGAAAAACAGACAAACTGCATGTAGCCATACAGGCTTACTGAAAGATATACTTGTTAAAAACCATGCCTGGTTCTTTGCAGAAACACAAACACAGGCTGAAAAATAATGAGCTAACGAGGTTTCAAAGTCAGATTGCCAATATCAGTGAAAGCTCCCAACTTCTAAGTGTCCAGAAAGATTCTTTTGCTCTCGATTATTTTGTATTCTCTTCATTTATTTTGACAAACTTTATTGTTTTCATTTTTCATTATAAGGTTTTGACTAAATTGGGGGAATATGTAACTGAATAAAACTTATTTTTCTACCTACAAGGAGCCTACAGTTTAGTAGCTGCGAGTCTCATATGTTCTTCAGGTGAGTTTAGTCTTAGGTCAAGCCTGTTTAAGGTGCTATAGATATGTATATATAGCAATATAATCAGTTATACAGCTTCAAAATATGTTCTACTTTAATCTGACGAGCAAAGGGAAAGCATCGCACATTGTTAGTTTGAATCTGATAACCATTTTCCATCTTTCATATTTACAAAACTTAAATTATGTTCTGAGCAAAAGACCATGTTTCACAGTCTCCTTTGCAAAAGGAGCTTCCAATGAGGAGGAAAGAGACAGTTGCTGGATGGATGTTTGTGACCCCAAAGTGGACTGTCCTAGGCTAGAGACTATCCCTTTCCTCTCTCCTCCTTACCACTTCCTCCTTTTCCTTGCTTCTAGCACAGACATTATTGCAGAAATTCCAGAATCATGAAAAGATCTTGAAGAAAGCTACACATTCCTCATGAAGCAGAAAGCTGAAAGGAACACGCCCCCTGATGTCTGTGGTCATACTGCTAGCTTTTTCTTTTCTTTTCTTTTTTTAATAAGTGAGATAAGTAAGCCTCTATCTCATTTAATGTTGAGATAAATTAAAGGTTTTATTTTATATGTATCAAATTTAAAAATACTCAAACACGAATAGGATAGCAGGTACAAGTCAAGAAATTGACCTGACCAGAGTAGAGAGTAAGACACCATATGGGAAACCCTATGGATATATGGGAAACCCGACGTTGTCCAGGAGTCTTCCTCAGGAAGTGATCCTTAGGCGGAGACATTAAGGATAGACAGTAGTTATGGGGTGAGCAGGCGAGGTCAGAGCATTCTCAGAGAGGGAAGAGTCGGTGAGAATTCCTGAGAAGGAGAGGGCTTATAAAGGCAGCAGGGCAACGGTGGGTAGGGTGGGGATTTACAAGAATGAGTAGGTGAGCAGGGGCTAAAACTCGGT